>NC_079211.1:109646910-109946910 GCF_029633865.1 Lampris incognitus
AATAAATAGAACTTAAAATCCAAGTCGACAGTTCTGCCTCCTCCCACCACTCCTGACCACCAGCCACCAACCGAGGGGGGGGAGATGAGGGTAATTTTTCCGAGTACCCTCTGCTAAGAGACCAAGAGGCCATGCTGGGCAGGTGAGTGGGGGGGGGGGGGGTGGAGGGAGGAATGGGACTTAAGGGGGGAAAGGGGGAGGGGTGTGAAGGGAGCAGAGGGATGGAGGAAGGAGCTAGCGTATGTCTTTACGAGTGCGCAGAGAGAACATCTAGCTGGTACAGAATGTTCAGCCTCAGCGGGGCTCCACCCGCCATGGCTCCGGGGCAGCGGAGAGGCCACACCCCCTCTCGGCGGAGGCGTGGAGCAGCGATCCAAAGAGGTCAAAGGGGAGAAACGGGAGGGGGGAGGGGTAAAGCGAGGTGAGGCTCACCTGAGTCTTCACGGCGACGTCCTGCGACTGGGAGGCCGGCTCCCTCGGACCCCGGAGCCAGCTGAACACGAGACCCATTTCTTTAAAGCACTGACCTAACAGCCAACTAACCAACCACACTGTCGTACTGGACTCGGGGCGCTCTCACGCGCTTTCCTGTCTGTGTGTGTGTGTGTGTGTGTGTGTGTGTGTGTGTGTGTGCGTGTGTGTGTGTTTTGTGCAGCAGCTCAAATCAAAGCTTGTTCAACCCTAACGTTCTCCGAGTTTCAGTCGCTCATATTTGTGTAAAGTTCATAAAAACCTAATGGCTAGCAGGATAACTGCTAGCTGCTATCAATTGTTTTTAATCTTTTCTTTTTTCTCCAAAGTGGGTGTGTGGGTGTGTGTGTGTCCGTGTGTGAGAGCATATATATATATATATATATATATATTTGTGTGAGTCTGTGGTGCATCTGCGAGCAGCGGAGATGAGGAGAGTAAAAAGGAGCAGAGCAAGAGGGGAGGAGAAATGGGGCGTGGTTAGTGGGGGGCGTGAGGGCAGTGCTCTGCCCCCGGCCGAGCAACCCACAATAATGGAATGACCATTTCCAGTCAAAACTGGTCTTGTGCAGCGTAATGGGTAGGAGCGCAGGGCCGTAACTAAGGATTTGGGCGCTCATGCTACTGGGGGGCCATGCATTTTCAAAAACGATAATAATTAAGAATAATTAACAATTAAGAAGGAATTCATGCAGGGGTGACATGTCTGAGGTATTGGATCAACTGAAACTCAGACTTACTCCCCCTACCCCCACCCACCCCCTCACAAAGCCCTCCTCTTTCTCATTTTACACCAGGCCTGACCTACACAGCCCCCCCGCCCCCCGCCGCCAACACACACATGCACACATACATGTGAGCACATGCAACACCAAATGTGGTCAGGTCTCAGCTCCGTGTGTGCAGCACTGTGTGCTCGGTGTGTGCATGTGTTTGTGCGAATCTGTGGATGTTGCAAAGCATGTTTGGTGGGGGGAGGGGAGGGCTGTGCATGTAGGTGTGCATGCGTGCGCGTCCGTGCGTGCGTGTATATGGGCAGGGAGTTTGACTTGCATGGATGGGGGTTGATATGAAGGGTGCTACACATGTGGCTTTGTAGGCTGCAGAGAGGAAACAGGACATTCTGTACCCAAAGCAATGCAACTGACGTTCGTATAACACAGACACCTATGTAAATGGCCAAAGACCCACGTAGCCGTGAATTTAACACTTCCATAAGAGCAAAATGACAATATTTTGATGTCATCATACTACAAGTTCAGTCCAGCTGATCTAGGTGCACTTTATCTCTGTCGCCATGCTGTCTGGACAACATCCAGATTTGCGGTCTGTTTAGCTGCCACAGGGGACGCTCTGCTAACACGTTGGCGAAAAACGCAGTGTACAACAATGTGATGAGGTTGCTCGACACCTCAGTGAGATGAGGACAACCAACTCTTCATCTGGCACAGTCTCATTCACCGCATATTCATCTGCGCCATACTGCTGACGGTAAACTCAGTTCTCCAGCATCTTTGCCTTTCTGTCTTAATTCATATCTAATCAGCCAACCGAATTAAAACTAACAGGAAAAAGTTATTAAAATGCATCCGTCTCTCTATCTCTCTCTCTCTCTCTCTCTCAAATGGAACACGTTGTTCAGTCTGCCTCCCTGTCCCGTCCCGTCCCCCACACTACTCCCCTCACCTCCCTCCACCTCCCTCCGTGAAAGACACACCTCCATCTCATCGCCAGCCATATTATCATAGCACACGCGCTCTTCTTCATCAGCCAGCATGGGAAGAAGAAGCCCTTCAGAAAAACGCTCCCTTGCACGATGATATACGTGAAACAGTCCACATGTGCAAAAGGCACCACACACACACACACACACACACACACACACACACACACACACACACACACACACACACACACACACACACACAGGCCACATGATGAAGCTCATTGGCCCTACCAGCGCATTTCACAGCACACCCATTACCAGCCTTGAACTTAAATTTGAAAATCGTAAATCACTCCGCCTCCACACCCTGCCGACCACGGAGAAACGTGCCGGAATGTAAATTCTCAACAAACTGCATCTTCTTTGCATTTTTGGTGAGACTTCACTAACTACAACGACCAAGGCGGTCATTTTGACCGTTTTGGATGCTGCCTCGAGATTTGTGGATCCAGTGAAGGCACCGACGAGGTCAACTGGACACTCTGGTCTGGAAAAGGCCCGCTGAGAGTAAAGTAACGGGTTCTGACTGCGTTTCAAGAGCTTTACTCTGAAAATGTCGCCAGCAGCGTTGATAAGACAGTGCTGGGTAAGACTGCCATGCTGTGCCTTACTCCCTCCCTCCACTCAAGATCTACCCCAGACATGTAAACCTCGAAACCTTCATCAAAACGTGTGGTACTTTAACAGGGCCCAAATATAGGCTGGTTCTGCATATAAATCATTGAGATATTGTTTTCTAATAGTGAACATGGAGGTAACTCGTTTCCTTCCTTTGGATCTCACAAGGAAATGCAATCCTTGTTGAAGCACATACCCAACAAGGAGGACACATATCACAATTTGGTTCTACAACCGAGCTAGCCAATCCCTATAATTACCCCTTGAATGTTTTAATGTGGTTCTTACCTCTGTCACTGGTTCTGGTTCGGGAACGACAGGCTCAGCCTCCTGCGCTACGGCAGTTTCCACTGTAGGGGGCTCCACTGGTGTGGTTTCGACAACTGGAGTTTCCTCGGCAGCTACCAGTTCATTGACGATCACGGTTTCCCCGACAACCGCCATTTCCTCACCAGTCGCTGTTTCCCCAGCAACCGCGGTTTCCTCAACAGCCGCCGTTTCCTCAGCAACTGCCGTTTCCTCGGCAACTGCAGTTTCCTCAACAGCCGCCGTTTCCTCAGCAACTGCCGTTTCCTCAGCAACTGCCGCTTCCTCAACAGCCGCCGTTTCCTCAACAACCGCCGTTTCCTCAACAACTTCCATCTTCTCGACAACTGCTGTTTCCTCAACTGCTGGGGTTTCCGTGATAACTGGGGCCTGGGCCGGTACCGGGGCTTCCACCTCGACCTCTGCTGGGATTGGTTCCGCCACCAGTGGCTCAGGCTCCGGTGCCGCTACTTCAGCCGGGACGGGTGCTGGGACCGGCTTCTCCACAGCCGGTTTCGGTACTACCTTGCGTGCCTCCACAATGGGGACGGCAACGGGAACGGCCTCTGGGACCTTCTCTGGGGCTTTTGTCGTACATTTAGCTGCCTTCTTAGAGGCTCCTGTCGGCGGGGCACTTACGGCGATCCCAGGGGTGGCTTTGGCCGGAGGATTGGATGCGTGAAGCTCTTCGAGGGCCCTCCTCTGGGCTTGCTGTTGGGGTCAAAAGAAATAGTATGACAGGGTGTATCTTTATGGGGATAACGGTGCCATCTACTATGCAAATCCCCTTTGCGTGTGTCCTGCCTTTGCCCTGTGTGTCAGTGCTGCAGACACTGGCTTCTTTGAATGTTACAGTCTAGGGCCAAATTAGCATTTTAAATTTAAAAAATCTGATATATGGGGTAATGAAGGTGAGTAGAGCTATCTATTCAAAATGGAAAGGACACCGGAGATTAGAATAGCAAAATTAGATGCAAAACAGGTCCCCAGAGGGTTTGTTTGTTTGATTTGATTTATTTTGAACATGTAAAAAAGAAACAACACAAAACACCCAGGATAAAAACAAAACAATAATAATATTAAATTGAAATAAACCTATACAACAAACTCAATAAACAAATTCCCATAAACAACATGAATTAAACATTACACGTTCAGAAAGGAGTGGGAGGAAGTGTACATTTATTTATTCCTACCCCTTCTCCACTACTCATCACTTAATTCATAATCTTTAATTTATATACAATTTATAAGCAATTATCCCAATTCTATGTACAACCCAAATATCACCCGGTGTCAATAACTTAACACTTCGGGGCGTCCGGGTAGCGTAGCGGTCTATTCCGTTGCCTATCAACACGGGGATCGCCAGTTCGAATCCCCGTGTTACCTCCGGCTTGGTCGGGCGTCCCTACAGATCCAACTGGCTGTGTCTGCGGATGGGAAGCCGGATGTGGGTAAGTGTCCTGGTCGCGGCACTAGCGCCTCCTCTGGTCGATCGGGGCGCCTGTTCGGGGGGAGGGGGAACTGAGGGGAATAGCGTGGTCCTCCCACGCACCACCTTCCCCTGGTGAAACAGACCAGTCTCAAGGCAGTTCGTGATTAGTCACAACATTTAATGTATTGATTCGTGTACATGGACACAAATTTTCCATTTTTTGTGACAGCACGACTTTCAGACTCACTGAGGATCATGGGTAGGCTAACGTAGCCTTCTGCTATTGAAACTAACCCTAACCCTAACCCTAACAGTTAATCACGACATTTTGTCCTTGTTTTTATTTCTTTATTTTAATCGTATCAGTCCGGTGGGCGGGCCGGACAGGATCCGTCGCATGTCGACCTGTGGATTTTAAAGACATCTTTAACATTTCTCAACACAAAAACACGAAAGCGTCCTTGATACCTCAACAATATGGCAGGCTAGTGTTACGCCCATCCCTTTTCATTATTTCTCCTTCGATTCTGAGAAATCCTGCTTGTTTTGGTCAGTTTCAATAGCGGAAGGCTACGTTAGCCTACCCATGATCCTCAGTGAGTTTGAAAGTCGTGCTGAGCGTCACGAATTTTTTTAAACAAAATTCGTGTCCATGTACACGAATCAATAGATTAAATGTCGTGACTATTTCACGAACTGCCGAGAGACTGGGTTGCACTGTCAGGTGAAAAGAAACGGCTGGCGACTCCACATGAATGGGAGGAGGCATGTGGTAGTCTGCAGCCCTCCCCGGAGCGGCAGAGGGGGTGGAGCAGCGACGGGGACGGCTCGGAAGAGTGGGGTAATTGGCCAAGTACAATTGGGGTGGAACCCCCCCCCCAAAAAAAATAAATAACTAATAAGAATAATATAAAACGAAGTTATCACAGCCCTTCCTCATTCCTAAACCTCTTACAAATATTTTTGTACATCTTTTTGAGCTGATTAATGTTTGTACTTTGCTTGAGTTCCACATCCAATCCATTCCCCAAACTCACCCCAAATACACAAACTCACCATAGTTGTACGAACACAGAGTTTCTTTGAATTAAACTTTCCTCACAAATTATAACTCTGTCGAAGGACCTGTTTTGTATATTACCCGGTACTGCACTGTTTCTTGCTTTACACATCATTGGTGCTGTGTTCATTTCTATGAGAGCCAGGAAGTTCCAGGTATGTGGCTTTAAAACCAGGTTCCCAGGTTCCCAGTTAGTTTGAAGTGTGCATCCAGCTCAGGGGCCTCTGTTGTCAAGAATGCAGAATGGTGGCATTCTAGCACTTTTCTATTTGCAGAAATACCAAGGATGCCATAGCAGCTAGGCAGACTAGGCCCGACATGTTTTTTTCCACCCTCGACTAAAGCGTTCGAGTTTTGGTGTTTTCTGTTTTTTGTTTTTAGTGGTTTAGAAGTGCCAGCCATTGGAGCACGGGGTGGGGGGCTTGGGTAACACGAGTGAACCCGGCCAAACTAGTTAGATAATGGGGGCTAATTTACTGAATCAGAAGCATTCTGACAGGTCTGTTGAAGCGGGGACAGAAACCGCGTGAGTCAGCAGTGCCGAGGGGCCTGGGCAGGGGCTCCCTCCCCGGGCCAGACAGTGGACATAATCGCATCATAATCACGCTGTAATCACACTTCCAAAAAATGCTTTGTTCAGGCCAGGGTTTGGGACAGCTAGTTGGGCATTTACACTGCACAAGCAAGCCCCTGTAAGCTTACCGTGTGTGTGTGTGTGTGTTTTGTGTGTACTTGTAAATCTACGTGCATGCTCCTGTGCACTCGCCGTGCACGTCTGTGTGTATCCAGCTCTCTCGCCTCAAAACAACCCCTCCCTCCCCCCTCCATACCAGTTAATGGCCGGTCAGGCTTAGCAGTTGTCCAACTTTCGCCGGATTTCTTTCTAAATACTAAGCCGTATTTTCATCAGAATCACATTAGCACCCCTTTTAAGTGAGGGCAGACCGCATAACGCCCTCAAATGGAGCAGTCAGCCCGAACCCTTCCCGCGTCGAGCCAGAGGCCCTCTCCCTTCTGCTGGTCCACCAGCCACGCAAGAGACCTTTATAGCGCCGCCACAGAGGGGGAAGTGAGATAAGACAAGAAGGTTTTGTCTGGGGATGGGTTTTTTTTCTCCCCCCCCCCCCTGCCCGTCAGTGACAGGCTCTGAGAGAACCAGAAGCTGTGCAGACTCCAATCTGGCAATCCACCACAACACATTCCTATAACACACACACACACACACACGCACGCACACTACCAAATACAGACCTGCAGAGTCCAGAACACAGAGACCAGCAAAGAGAGGCTGAAGCCTGGCAAGCAAGGAGTGTGGTGGAAAAAACAGACATCAGCCCCATACCAAGAGATCTTATCGTCGGAGCTGGGGGGGGGGGGCGCAAAGGACTGTACACATTGCTCTAAACCAGGTCAGATCGAGGCCCTGCAGGCTTTGGAGGATGCAGCTCCTCCTCTCTTCAAGTAAAAAAAAAAAAAGAAGGATGGTGGAAACGAGGGTTACGGTCATTGTGAGAGGGAACAAAAAAAATTCAAAGATGGCTGTTTTATGTGGCCATTACTGGGACCTTGCTGCTTGGTAGACTGGATGAGGAGGAGGTGGGGGGGGGTGAAGATAGTGAAGTGAGGAATAACCTTTAACCTTTGTAGAAACTTGAGTGTCCATGATACTTTCTCACTCACTGAAAACGCCCCTACCATTCCTCCCCCTTGTTGACACACCCAGCACACAATCCCACCACCCCACCCCACCCCCCCAGGAGCAAACCGGAATGATTAATACATGTATGGGGGAGGGGAGAGGGGTTCTGAGCATGCGCACTCGTCGGGCCGCTGATCACCATTTGGTAATCTGGATGTGGTTTCTGATTACCTTGCGAGTTTTGCTGAGGGCAGCCGAGTACGTATTACTTATCCAGACCAATAGAAGTCCGCGTAGGAGTTGGGTCTCGCTGCCGCGTCGTGTGCTTTAATGGACGCTCTGCGCGCAGGGAGCGCACCTATACGGCGCACACGGGGGCAAAGTCGGGGGGAGGGGGGATTTCTGTGTTTTTTATTTTGAAAAAACATCTCAGACACAGTGTAGCCGCTTGAGTGATAGTGAAACCAAATATGGAAAAGTTGAGATAACCTACTTGGCAACAACCCTGTGCTCTTTTTGTTTCGTGTGAGATAAGCCTTTTACGCATGGCGTGGCGTGGCGACTGCGCGCAGAGCGCTCACACCAAGCATATCTAAATAGATACAAGAGATAGATATTATATATATATATATATATATATATATATATATATATATATTACCAAGCAGTAGTATTTTACGCGAAAAAACTTGTGTGCCTTTGCAGAAGCCTTCACACAGTCAGAGTAAAGTGAAGAGATTTTGAACAGGGTGCAGGGAGACCGATTATTTGTTTTTGTTGGTCCCTGTTAAAAAAAACAGTTGTGACAGGAGACAAGCAGACAAGACAACACTAAGAAAGACATTTGTCCAGTAACAGCAAGGTACAGGTCAGGTTTTTGGTGTTTAAGGGGTGAACGCGCGGGAGTGCAGATTTTGGTGGAAATTAAGAGGGGGGGGGAGCATAGATCCGCGGCGCACTCACCACCCTCCTCATGCGGCGCTTGTTCTTCTTCCTCTTGCTGGGCATCTTGGCGCGCGGTGATGCAGGAGGACCTCCGGATATCGGACAAGAAAATTATGAAGAAGAGCCACGAGGTCGGGAGGGAACTAAAGTGGATCTTTTTAAAGCCCTCGGTATTCTTCTGCCCTGCGCCGGGAACCTATCGGTGAGGCAGGATGAGAGATGGGGGCGTTGACGGGAGAGGGGTGTGCGCTTCTCTGCCTTCCACCAGCCGCTCCCCCCACCCCCACCCCAAACACACGCGCGCACGCACACACGTTTATTGGGATTAAAGTTGGAGCAGCGGGTCTACTCACTAGCTGAATGACACGTTATGCAATCGCTGTGTCAAACTCATTGCTGACAAGAGCGCACACAACCCACCTTGCTAACTGGTCCGCGGGTTTACACGGGCCACCACGCCCCCGTTTCCCCCGTCGATGGAGCGTGTTGTCGTCGTCCCGTGAGTGTGTAACGTTTTCTGTCGAAAGTGCATTAACACACTTTTTGTCAGCTTGTGCTCATCCATTACGCAGAGAAGCCTACATACGACCCAACGAAGACAGCTTGTGAAGTTGTTATGCTAACTCTGAGAGTAAACACCCGTCCCAGCATATGAAGGAGGAGGGGGGGGTCGGTTTGGACATTCTGGACGCACGAGAAGGCGAGGAGAAGGAAGAGTGTCGTAAAAATCGGACCCGTGGTAAAGAATGGTGGAATCCCACACGGGTTCTGCAACCCCCCCCCACACACACACACACCTCCACCGATCACCACCTCCACCGACCACTCTCCGTCACAACCACCGGTAGAAACATTACAGATCAAATGGTTTCGATGGTTATTGTTAGCTCGGAGAACTTTCCACTTCGTTTACCAGCTTCGGTCTTCACACAACAATAAGTCATTTAAACACGCACAATAGTGCAACACACACCGCACACACAAGTAACCGCGACGTAGGGATGAGGGGGCGTGTCAGTCCGTTTGGATTTTAAAACGGAGTATTCTGTAGTAAACTGGGGCTAAATGCTGTTATTTATCCACTTATTATTATTAATATTCATTAACGGTTTTGCTTAAAGCGATTATCGGCCGACCGATTACCGGGGCAGAGTTGGGAAATGGGAACTACGACAGCTGGTAAAAGTTCATTTGTCGGTGCACGTGGGCGTGAGAAATGTATGTCATGAAGAAAAAGTTGATCGAGCTCTGTGCATAACTGTAGTCCACTGACCTCCGTCCACTGACTTCCGTCCACTGACTTCCATATCAAGTTACGCCCACAATTATGAGGATGAGAGGACGGACGGACGGACGGACTGACGGACGGACGGAACTGTGGACGTAACTTGATATGTACAACTTGAAACTTGTCACCCGTTTGCTGGTCGGTGCAGGTGAAAGTTTGTCGACATTTGTGTGCATGTGGTTGACATTTATCCGTGGTAAATCTCGCAGGCATCGCGAAAAATGTGCCATTGTCAATAGCGCACACCAACAAACAGGAAACTGGTGTGGCCGCTGCAGTAGAAACCAGAAGTCAGTGGACTACAGTTATGCACAGAGTCTATTAGGATTCAATGTAGCACGGTTTCACGACGAAGTCCTGGCCGGTTAGCTCAGTTGGTTAGTCAGAGCATTGGTTCTGAACCCGAGGGTCGGGACCCCTAAGGGGGTCGCGAGATAATTTCCGGGGGTCGCCAGATGGTTGTGGAGAAAACAAGCACGGAGCCACGGCGCACCTGATGGTAAATATAGGTGTACTCTCTCTTTAATTGCTGTGCCGTCACAGTGTAAAAGGCGGGGCCTCTGCAGCGGCCCTCAGCATACGTCAACACTTCCTGGAGAGATCAATACAGTACTAAACGTCTTTATGTTCAGTAGATAATAAGAATCATTCTTCATAGTACAGAAATCAAACATAAATCATCGTCACCTTCAAAAACGTATTCAATTTATTGCCATGTGATCCCGCTGAAGGCATACATCAGCAGCAAGAGCTTCTGTGTAAATAGTAGGGCCATCTATTAACGGTTAACTTCTTCAGAGGGCCCTGAGATCCAGCCGTCTTGGGTGCTATTGTGCGTGGAGGAACGGTTGTCGAGAACATCGAAGGACAGCGATGACAACAGCAGACTCATAGCAGGTGCAGTCCAGAACAACCAGGTTCATGTGTATAGATGATATATATGTCAGAGACTATATCAAAGACGGGTCACACTTTAATGGAAGTGGTGTACATAAGACTGACATGACACCGTCATAAGCATGACATGACACCTGTCAAGAATATGAAGGAGTCTTTATGAATGTTTATGACTGCTGTCATTAATGTCATTTCAATGCAAAGTTGACATTATTTGAGATGTCTTTGTTGTAAGACCCTGACTGGGACCAAGCAGCTCGGTTTGATTTATGTCGCGTGCTTGCAGCTGGAAATCAGACATCTCAAACAATGTCAACTTTGCATTAAGAATGACATAATTAACAGAATGACAACAGTCATAAACATTTGTAGCGCTATCTATCCCTTTTAACTGTCAAGGACAACGCTCCTGAGTTCTCTATACAACTCGGTATCCAATAAACTATTGAAGTATGTTAACTTCGCTTCTTATGTGTTTAAAGTATGTTCTAAAGGCTCTAAATGTCTTACAGTGTCATCTGGTAACTCCAACTAAAAAGTTGACTACCCCTTTAAGGCGCTTAAATATGGCATATGACCCCTTTAAGGCAATCTAACATGGTCTAGACATCTCTGGGTGTCACTAGGTTACTTCCAGTAAAAAGGTGGACTAGCCCTTTAAGGTTGTCTCAACATGTCACTTACCATAGCCTAGACACCACAGGAATAAACACACATGAATAATCCACACTCACACAGGTACATAGAATTATATATACAAATGTATTATGAGTAATAATTATTAGAATGAATGAAAGTAATAAGCCTCAATGGCTAACAAGCATCTGCATTCATATACACACAAATGAATCAGACTAACACATTAGCATACAGCTCAACAACCCTATAACTAAGCCGGCAATAAAAATAAAAGAAAGTCAACCCCCCAGTTGCAGGCCTGTTTCTTTATCGGGTACGTTGGGACCCTAAACAGCCCTCTTCGCTCCCCTTGGGAGCCTGCACATCCAACTTGTACTCACAAAGAATGCTCCTCTTCGTCTCGCGCTTCTCACCGCAGCACAGCAGCGAACGTCAGGCAGGCAGCCATCCTAGCTAACTGGCTAGTTAGCCGTTAGCACCATCTCACGGTCGAACCGTGCGCTCGCTTCGGCAGCACAACACGGCAACAGACGACTCCTTCTGCGTTCCTCGATGGTCGCATGAACACAACACTACACTGTAACTGATAACGTTACTTCACTAAACTAGAAGACGGCCCGACTCACTGTGGGGAGAGCCCCTTACCGCATCCAGTCCATTCGCGCGTCTTGCTGTGCTAGCAACGAACACCGACTGGCTAGCTCGCTCCGTAACGTCGCTGGGTCCACATATGGGACTGACGAGTAGTCAGTTTGTCTCCCCAGTCCACACAAACAGTTCCCGGGATGGGTCTCGGTCAGACACCCGCACACATCACTGTTCACTAAACTTCAATTACATTTCTCTCCCCGCAAAATAGCATATAACAACTCGACATCAAACTGCTCCGTTTTGCTCACACAAGGGACGAGTGACCTACTTTCTCTCTCAGTTCAGTCTGCTCGCCTGACGTTCCCCACTGCCCTCTCAACCAATCACATTCAAGGTAAGGTATTCTCTCCACAGCCAACCAATCACAACAATGGTAAGTTTTCAACAATAAAAGTAAATGCATTTCACATTGGTAAACAACTGTTTTGCAGAACAATATCAACAATATAATATATTCATATTCAAAAGGTTAACAAAATAACAAACATAGGCCAAACTCTTATCTAATAGTGCAATATAATATATCTAAGGCCTATAATTTAACCACAAGGTTACACATTCATAAAGACTCCTTCATTTTCATGACAGCTGTCATGTCGTGGTTATGACGGTGTCGTGTCAGTTTTACACCAAGTCTAATACCAACCTAATTATTCGCGGCTCGAAAAGGTCGAAACCACTGGGTTAGAGTGTGGTGCTAGTAACGTCACGGTACTGGGTTCGATCCCCGTACTGGCCATCATGTTTTAGAAACTGTAAGCTTTACACAGTTAGAACATGATTCCAGGCTCAATTTGTCTCTTGATGTGCGATAATATACGCAAAGTCACTACCACCGTGACTGAGGATGTTGTTACTGCAGCTATCCGTCTTCATGTAATCACTCTCTATCCATCAACATGATAAACTGCATTTTAATTTGAACAATGTCCCTGAGCATGAAATTCCTTTTTCACCCCTGGCTCGGATACACATGTAGCGCTATCTATCCTTTTTAACTGTCAGGGACAACGCTCCTGAGTTCTCTATACAACTCGGTATCCAATAAACTATTGAAGTATGTTAACTTCGCTTCTTATGTGTTTAAAGTATGTTCTAAAGGCTCTAAATGTCTTACAGTGTCATCTGGTAACTCCAACTAAAAAGGTTGACTACCCCTTTAAGGCGCTCAAGTATGGCATATGACCCCTTTAAGGCAATCTAACATGGTCTAGACACCTCAATGTGTCACCGAGTAACTTATATTAAAATGGTGGACTAGCCCTTTAAGGTTGTCTCAACATGTCACTTACCATAGCCTAGACACCACAGGAATAAACACACATGAATAATCCACACTCACACAGGTACATAGAATTATATATACAAATGTATTATGAGTAATAATTATTAGAATGAATGAAAGTGATAAGCCTCAATGGCTAACAAGCATCTGCATTCAGATATACACAAATTAATCAGACTAACACATTAGCATACAGCTCAATAACCCTATAACTAAGCCGGCAATAAAATAAAAGAAAGTCAACCCCCAGTTGCAGGCCTGTTTCTTTATCGGGTACGTTGGGACCCTAAACAGCCCTCTTCGCTCCCCTTGGGAGCCCGCACATCCAACTTGTACTCACAAAGAATGCTCCTCTTCGTCTCGCGCTTCTCACCGCAGCACAGCAGCAAACGTAAGGCAGGCAGCCATCCTAGCTAACTGGCTAGTTAGCCGTTAGCACCATCTCACGGTCGAACCGTGCGCTCGCCTCGGCAGCACAACACGGCAACAGACGACTCCTTCTGCGTTCCTCGATGGTCGCATGAACCCACCACTACACTGTACTGATAACGTTACTTCGCTAAACTAGAAGACGGCCCGACTCACTGTGGGGAGAGCCCCTCACCGTATCCAGTCCATTCGCGCGTCTTGCTGTGCTAGCAACGAACACCGACTGGCTAGCTCGCTCCGTAACGTCGCTGGGTCCACATATGGGACTGACGAGTAGTCAGTTTGTCTCCCCAGTTCACACAAACAGTTCCTGGGATGGGTCTCGGTCAGACACCCGCACACATCACTGTTCACTAAACTTCAATTACATTTCTCTCACCGCAAAATAGCATATAACAACTCGACATCACACTGCTCCGTTTGGCTCACACAAGGGACGAGAGACCTCCTTCCCTCCGTCCAGTCTGCTCGTGCTCACGTTTTACGCTGCCCTCTCAACCAATCACATTCAAGGTAAGGTATTCTCTCCACAGCCAACCAATCACAACAATGGTAAGTTTCAACACTAAAATAAATGCATTTCACATTGGTAAACAACTGTTTTGCAGAACAATATCAACAATATAATATATTCATATTCAAAAGGTATACAAAATAACAAACATAGGCCAAACTCTTATCTAATAGTGCAATATAATATATCTAAGGCCTATAATTTAACCACAAGGTTACACACATTTAGCCAAGTGATGCTATGACCCTAGAGCAAGTAAGAGACAGGTATCCCACTAAAAGATACCCAGTGAACCTGGGCCCTCTGGTTGGGGAGGCTCCTCTCAGCTAAAAACAAACATCTTCAGACGCCTCGCCTGGCGTTGACTGTGTTTTTGGTGTTACCGTGTGGAGTGCGGGGAGGTGTGTCGAAGGTGTCTGGCTGGGAGAGCTGGCTTTGGATCGGTTGGGGGAGCCTGGTCTGCTGCGTCTGGTGGGCCCAGGGACCACGGCCCTGCCTGGAGCTCCTCAGGCGGTCTGACAGGACGCGGAAGCGGGGCAGGCAAAGCTAACTGCTAGCCAACGCAGACCGGCAGTTCTGACAGTCATCCTGGCGTTCGCTCTCTTGGACAGGGAATTTTTTAGAGGGTATGTTGGATATATGTTTTTGTAGTTTTTTTGTAGTTTGGATATATGTGTTGTTGTAGCTTGGATATGTGTTTTTGTCTTTGTGTTGCACTGCTGTGAGCTGGGGGAAAAGCTGTTTCGTTTCATTTCACGTGCGCAGGTGCATGGAATGAAATGACAAATACATGTTTCTGATTCTGATTCTCAGACTGATTTCCTCAGACAAAACCTTATCTAGTGGGGGTCAGTGGTCTCATGTTTATCTATTCTGTACCCTTCCTATCAAAATAATCCAATCCCCTGAAGTAAGGGAACAAGGCCGTTTGCACCCGGGAAACAATTCACCTAGGTATGATGGCACTTACATAAAGACTTCAGCCCTTGTGTAAGCATGTGTACATACTTGAGGCTTCACAAACCATTATACTCACTCACTCACTCACTCACTCACTCACTCACTCACTCACTCACTCACTCACTCACTCACTCACTCACTCACTCACTCACTCACTCACTTTCACCTGTACGCAATTTCCCAACCCCAGCCATATGTGCAGGCATCCAACCTGCTCAACAGCAAGTTAATGCTCCCATAATGGGACTTACAATGACTTGGAGGATACCAATTCAAAGTTTTGCTGGAGGCCATGGAGATACACAACAATTGTTGCAACAGAATCTATGGCCTTTACATCGAAGGGCAGTCTCTGAAAACTGCTATAGCCCCCTGTCACCATGTCTGAGTGCAAGTAAATGAAACCCTAAGGCAGATGTCATCTAATGTCTGCTCCTGGACTGTTTATGTAAAATGTTAACAATTTCTGTGTTGCTGTATTCACACTCCGCCCACCATAAATTAGTAGTTTTTATGTGCCCTTGTAAATTGTGGCACATTATTACACAGGCACACACGTGCACACAAATACACGTAGACACAAGTCAGAACATGTGTAAACAAATACTTTGCTTATACTCAGACATATACATAAGTAACAACTGTCACACATACATACACACACAAACACACACACACACACACACACACACACACACACACACACACACACACACACATACATACATACATACATACATACATACATACATACATACATACATACATACATACATACATACATACATACATGTGAAAACTGGCCCTCTTAAATGTGAGGTCTCAAATAACACCATTATTCTAAATGAGATATTCTCCTCCACCCACCAAGATTTGTTGTTCCTCACTGAAACTTGGTTGGAGGCTGGTGACTACAGCCAGCTCTTAGAATTATGTACCTCCCCCATGACTGTTTTAGCTCACCTAGGCTCAGTGGTCATGGAGGCGGTATCACAGTCATTTTTAAAAAATGCAACCGGTGCGCTCCCATTGTCTATAATGTTCACACCAGTTTTGAGGTTTTTGTGGATCAAACAGGCGGTACTAATCCCGTCCTATGTGTAATTCCTAACGGAATTTTCTGAGTTTCTATCATCAGTTGTTTTAAACTTTGATAAAATTTTTAATCTCTGGGGGATTTTAATTTTCATGTGGACATTCAATCCAATGCCAGCGTTGCTGAATTTCTTAGAACTATTGACTCCCCCCTCCCCCTCCCTTTTTTCTTCCAATTGCACCGTGCTCATCACAGCAGACTGGACTTCTAAAAGTCTCAAATGACCTACTGTTGTCTTAAGACTGTGGTAAATGTGCCATTTTAATTCCTCGAGACCTCAGTGTGGCTTTTGATACGGTTGATCACTGTATTTTATTAAACTGCCTCAAAGACCAGGTTGGCATCCAGGGTACTGCCCTCAAGTGGTTTGCCTCCTACTTAACCAACAGCACTTTTTCGGCTAATATTGGCAACCTCTCCTCCTCTACTGCCCCAATAACTTGTGGAGTACCTCTAGGTTACATTTGAGCACCCATTTTATTTTCTCTGTATATGCTCCCTTTAGGCTCTATCTTTCACAAGCATAATGTCTCCTTTCACTATCAAGCTGACGACATGCAAATATACCTTCCACTGAATCTGGAGGATTCTCACTCTATCCCATTCATACTTAATTGCCTCCAGGACATGAAATGCAGGGTGGCAAAAAACTGTCTTCAGAAGTAATTGTTTGTGGTCCCCCCAACACCACAGGGAGTCCAGCTAGCTGCCTAAGGCCTTTGACATTGAACGTCCATGCCGATGCCAGGAATCTCAGTATCATATTTGACCTGGCAATGACATTTTATAAACAGATTAACTTTGTGGAGAAAGGTTGCTATTTTCAGGTAAGAAACATTACTAAACTGAAGTCAATTCTCTCTCCCAACCATATGAATACTGTTACCACCGCATTAATCCGCTCAAGGCTGGATTACTGCAACTCATTATACCTAGGCGTTGGTCAGTCCTCTTTGTCTCACCTGCAGCTGGTGCAGAATGCTGCAGCGAGACTTCTAACTGGTACTGGAAAAGGAGTCAGCATTACATCTGGCTACACTGGCTACCTGTCAAATACAGGATTGAATTCAAGGTGCTTTTATTTGTTTTTAAAACCTTACATGGGCTGGCACCCCTGCAAATTTCATATCTTCTCTGTCCCTACTCCAACTCAAGGCCACTCAGATCCTCAGAGCAATTGCTTTTAACTGTTCCACAAACAAGGCTAGTGGGTAAGGGAGGTTGTGCCTTTGCTGTTTTAAGACAAAACTCAAGACATATATGTTTTCAATGGCCTTTGGTTGTTCCTGGTGGCTTTTGTATTTTGGTATTTATTTTTTTATTTGACCTCAAATTTTATTCTGTTTCTGTTTTACATTTGTGCACAAATTTTGTTATTGCCTTATATCTTATCCTTGCCTTTCACTGCTGTTACTCATGCCTTTTTACTACCTTTTGTGCCTTTTACTACTGATTTTATTCGCTATTGCCGTACCTTTTATTATAATTGTGCAGCACTTTGGTCAATTTCGGTTGTGTTAAATGTGCTTTAAAACTAAAAATGATTTGATTTGACACACACACACACGCAAACAGTGCATGTGAACACACAGTTGCACAAACATGCAAGCAATACTCTCAATCAATATGTATTCAAACAAAAGTCCCTCAAAAGAGCCTATGGTACATTACCCAGATTCTCTGAGTTCATCCTGTATGTTTACTACATGCTGTAGTGTGGCAACGTGTCTCCTGCATGAACTCCTTACATGTTTACAACATGCCACTGACATGGTTAAGCCACAGTGAAACTATATACTAGGGACATGGGACGTGTGTTGGAGACTTTCAAGTGTGTGTGTGTGTGGGGGGGGGGGCTTCAGTTACATTTGCCCGTCACATGTTGGTACCAAGATCTTTTACTAACTTTTGACTTAATTTACATAATAAAACATGAGAGTATAATTTTCCCTCTATATGCTGAGTACATATGTTCCTCCATAGTAAAGTATTCATCTTTCCCTTCACACACATAATATGTGTAGGTGGATGACCTTTTCAACACAACTCAAACCTTTCTCTATAGGCTATTAAGCAACGCCACCGGAGCAGTTGGCGGACTTCGGTGACTTGCTTACAGGAGCAGAGTCTGTCTCAAGAACTGCACATGCCCAAGCCAAGTTTTAAAATACTTGGTGGCAAAAAATTAGGTTTCATTAGGTTTCTAACCAAGGTGAGAGTCCCTTACCTATTCTTTTAATGCTTTATCCTTAAGGACTGAGCTTCTGGTTGACATACATTGATAGCCACCCACTATGCATTTACTCTACTTCTACCCTGTATTAGCTCAGGATAATAAACATATAATAAAGTCCTAAACGTCACAAGGTAGAGTAATATTAGGAATCAGGAATCAGAAATACATTGTATGAAATGAAATGAAATGTCGTTTCCCCCAGCCCACAGCAGTGCAACACAAAGACAAAAACACATATCCAAAAACTACAAGAACTACAATACCACACAGGACCGTGGTCCCTGGGCCCACAGGACGCAGCAGACCAAGCTCTCCCAGCTGATCCAGCGCCAACCATCAAACGAAGACAAACCTTAGATGCAGACGTGGACAAAGACACTGCATGGACGGTACTGGGTGAGGCTGCCGCAAATGTGAATTCACGGCACCATCTTTCCACACCGGTACTGGGTGAGGCCGCTGCAAACGATATTGATGTAACGAATTGTAAAACTGGAGTGTCTGTTGGCCAGATATGGAGCAGACTGTTTTGATAGCCAAAATGAAATGAAAGCTGAATTGGACTTTAAGGAATTGATCCAAAGGGTCAGCCGGTTCAGGATCAGTAGCTCATTAAGTATAAAAGGAGACTAGGAGGAGTTCCTCTGTTGGAGAGTATCCTGTCATTATATGAGAGCACCGGGGTCAAGACCTAGCAAGGTAAGTGGTAGTTACTGCTCACTTTGAAAATCTGAAGAAAAAAATGGTTTTGAGAACTTTTCATTTTCTCCTGCCCTGGCAAACAATTTGTGAGCACTTTTCTGGAAAGGCGGTTGTTTGTTTAAACTCCGAAGACAATATACTTTTTCTTATTTTGTGACTTTTCTAAGGAAAAGAAAATCTTATTTCCGACAAAAAATGGCTACACTTTGACCAAAAAGTGATTTAAAAACTTTTGTACTTTTATATATTCCATGTGGCACATGAAGGGGCGGAATCTAAATGAGAAAAACAGCATCTGCTTGCATATTATGGGTATTATTTTCCTGATAACAAGGCCGTAACACTCCATGTTAGTGTCACAGACAATTCCTGCTGGATATGAATGTATATGTTAGTGTGTCTCAGAAAAGGGCAGTTTTCTCTCAACCAGCTGATGATTTGTGCAGCTTCTCGCAGCTGAAAGGAGACATAAACCTCCTCTTTTCTAACAATTACACTAAAGGAAACAGCCGTGGTTGTTTACTACACATATGTATATATGTATGTTTGTATATATGTATATATATATAGTGTGTGTGTGTGTGTGTTGGGAGAAGAACTCTACAGACATTATTTTATTGTGTCCTACCTGCTAAAGCTGATAGTCAGAGAGGAAAGGAAAAGGTGACAGATTAGTTATCGACTTCACAGCAGTGTCGTTGGAGACGCTCAGGCTCGCGCACCACATTTTGTGCCACAAAACCTCCAGACAGTGAAGAGAAGTGAGAAGTGAGCCACATCTAATACCGTCCGGTGACCCCTCTCCTCGCTTAGGGGTGCCAGTAAAGACAGAATGCAGTGAAGACGTCCACCAAGACCACGACGGGGGGGTCCCCTCTGTTTGAAAAGGCGTTGCTGAAGGTTATTGTCCTTAAAGGTGCTGTCTTATTCATTTTAGCTCTTCCTTTTACATCTGATACATTCCGGTTTGCCGCGTCCTGTGGGCCAAGGGCCCACAGCGCTGCCGGAGCTGCGCCCGAGGAAGAAACACCGAGGGCGGTCTGACAGGGCGTGGAAGCGGGCCAGGCTAAGCTAACTGCTAGCCCATGCAGACCAGCAGTTCTGACAGTCATTCTGGCTGGCGTTCGTTCTCTGGATGGTGGAATTTTTGGACTGTGTTGCACTGAGTGCACTGTGTTGTTAACTGTTTGTGTTTGTGTTCGTGTTTTGTTTTGTTTTTTGTTGCTTTGTTCTCTCTGTTTTTGTATGTTTTTAGTGGTGTTTTTGGGAAATTTGGGATGTGTGTTTTTGTCTTTTGTGTCGCATTGCTGTGAGCTAGGGGAAACTGAATTTTGTTTCTTTTGTGTACACAAGTACATGAAAGAAATGACAATAAATTGTCCCTGATTCCTGATTACTAATTCCAAACAGTTTTTTTTTTTTTTAAAAAAGAGTCTACTTTACAAATACCTTCATCTTCTTATTATTGTGAGCCAATTTGTCAGGGTGAAGCCAGAGTTTGGCAGTGGCGTATAAGCCGTGTGCTCCAAAGTGATGAACCCCCAGATGGTTATATCTGCAGATGTGAATCAGCACCAAATGTTCAACCAGCTCCACATTTTCTGACTGACTGGTAAACGATGGCCAGATCCGGCCCTGCGCTGCATGCTGATCTGCTCAACACATCACAATCAGAAAAATACCCACTACTGACTGCTCAACACACAATCAACGACAAGAGGAACGGCAAGTGCAAAGCAGGAATTATCAGATAGTGGGATAGGAGGCGACTTTACTTTTCCTGTCCTGATCAAACCTGACGATCCTGCTCATCGCAACACAATATGTGACCAACTACTGATTGTTAAACGCTCACTGACCAACAAAAAGAAGAGCAAATATAGGCCCCATCGAAACAGAAGCAGTGAGACCCACGCTGTGTGCATATGTTGATGCTGCCATTGTAGTTGATTTAGTCTGTACTGTGTGTGTGTGCGTGTGCGCGTGTGTGTGTGTGTGTGTGTGTGTGTGTGGGCGGGCAGGTACACGTGCATGTCTTGCGTGTCTGTTTACACATGTGTGATGAGACAAAGCAAAGCGGGTGCAGGGGGAGGTGTCGGGGATTCTGCTGACGAGGCACTCTGGGAGAGAGAGGATTGTATCTGGAGTGTATTTCGGGCGGTTCGTTCAGAGTTGGCTAAAAGTAGTACCAGCCAGGCTCCTCTTCAGCTGTTGTTTTGTGTGTGTGTGTGTGTGTGTGTGTGTGTGTGTGTGTGTGTGTGTGTGTGTGTGTGTGTGTGTGTTTGTGTGGGGAAGGTTGCCAGGTTTAATTAATTGGTATGTTTGAGATGGCACAACTTCTAGCGTTAAAATGCGTGGAGATGAAGTTAGTCATTCATCCATCCAGCAAACCATCTACAGAAGAACAGGCAGAAGAACAGGCTCCTCTTCCTGTGTGTCTGGGAGTGTAAATAATGTGAAATGATTTGTATTTGCGATAGTTCCGTCTACTTTTTCAAGCTCTACCATGTCTCTGGATAAACAGGGTGTGTGTCTGTGTGCGTTGTCCTGTGTGCCAGAGCAGGATAATGCATCACAGCGTGATGAGGAGGTAGAACAAGTTTGTTCAGTCAGAGATGAAAAACACCGTTGTCGACTCTTATCTGCAGACATAGTCGTTCTCTTCCCACTTTGCACCGAATACCAACTCAACGGCCGCTTGCAATTTCACTGCGTATCCGAGGGGGGATCGTTTGCAAAATTAGTTTGTGTTCTGCCTTTTTGTCCGAAGGTCAGAGGTCACGGGGCCTGTTGTGCTGGGGGGATGGTTGGGAGTGGCGAGCGTCTCATGTTGCAGCATAGTAACTAGGCTCATGCGACTCAACGAGGAGACCAGAAGCACCATGGTGCAGAAGATATAAAAGGTGATCTTGTAGTAACACTGGCACATGGCCATAGGCTTCGCGGTTTCACACCATGAGATCAGAGAATCTCCAACCATTAAACCTCCCTGTCACAGGACAACCTGTTAGACACCAGATTTGACAGCTGGGTTTGTTTAAAATCTTCAATGCCATTTAAAAATGGTCTAGAACTGCCTTGCAAACACAACTGAATAATTTCCACCAGGATCTGACTTGGGGTATGGTGACCCACTCCCATTTTGAGGACAGTATCCTCTCCGTTGTTCTACGGGACAAACTTAATGTAGGCATTTTATTTCAGTTATTACCAATAACTTAAACAAATCATTTAAATCTCTTGAAATTTTCAAAACTTGCGTTTGGTTCTGTAAGGTAACTTTGGTTCGAGCATGCTTTGGCGATATGAAGTGGACGTGCTTCGTTTAAGCCCAAAGCCTCCTCACGCTTTGATCATTTCATTATTCAATAATTGAATAACATAATTATGGATATAAAGAGACCTAGATGGCTCGGCGTCAGATGGCAGTCGCCCTCGCCAGCTAACCAGACCCGCCAGCACCGCCGCCTGTCTCGGCTGCAGGACTTTTTGTAAAACAGACCATCCCCCCATGTTTGCTCTTAAGCTTCGGGGGGCCTTTCCTCGCCGGTCTGGACAGCAGGGTCACTCGTAACCTGAAAACCCAACTCCTACATACTTCACATTCCCCCCTTTCTCCCTGCCGGAAGCACAACGCATTCTCCCCCCACTTTCTTTAAATTACCACTGCCTGAGGATAGAGGTAAGACGGAAAAATGAAATACATTGAAGTTTCCAAGTTAAACAAGCTGACTTAACTTCCAGCCAGAAAGGGCGACCAAGGCAGCCTCTCAGTTATACAGGATTTGGGGTCCTGCATGTCTTAGAAAGGCATTGGTGAGGCGATCTGATGTTGTTCTTCTCCCCCCCCCCTTTTTATTGTACTTGGCCAATTACCCCACTCTTCTGAGCCGTCCCAGTCGCTGCTTCACTCCCTCTGCCGATCCAAGGAGGGCTGCAGACTACCACATGCCTCCTCTGATACATGTGGATTCACCAGCCACTTCCTTTCACCTGACAGTGGAGTTTCACCAGGGGGACGTAGCGTGTGGGACGATCACTCTATTCCCCCCAGTTCCCCCTACCCCCTGAACAGGCACCCCGACTTACCAGAGGAGGTGCTAGTGCGACGACCAGGACACAAACCCACATCCAGCTTCCCACCCGCAGTCATGGCCAATTTTGTCTGTAGGGATGCCCGACCAAGCCGGAGGTAACATGGGGATTCGAACGGGCGGTCCCTGTGTTGGTAGGCAACGGAATAGACCACCACGCTACCCGGACGTCCCGTGATCTGATGTTTAAGATCGCCTATGTTGATCCTTATAATCACATTAGCTTTTGAGTTCTCCAAATGCTCCAATCAACAAGTGCAGTGGACGAAAACCTGGTTTAATCTGGTCTTTAGCTATTGATGGTGTTTTATCTCTGCTCTGCCATATCTGTCTACTACTCACAACCTGTTTACTTCTCTGAATGTGCTGCTACTCCCCTTCTTTTTTCGGGTGGTTTGTGTCTTCCTCAAGCTCGGTCCTCTACCAAACGCCTGGGAATTTGATGGTTTTGGGCAGTATCTTAGCTGTTCCTAGGACCGCTCTCTTCTGGACAGAAACCTCAGATGCTGTTCCTGGAATCTGCTGGAGCCACTCTCCCAGTTTGGGGGGTCACAGCCCCTAGTGCTCCTATTTCCACTGAGACTACTGTTGATTTCATCTTCCTCGTCCGATCTAGTTCTCCCCTCAGCCCTTGGTATTTCTCTAGCTTCTCATGGTCTTTCTTGCTGATGTTGCCATCGCTCGGGATTGCTACATGGATCACTACTGCTGTCTTCTGTTCCTTGTCGACCACCACAGTGTCTGGTTGGTTAGCCAGCACCTGCTTGTCATGCAGCCAGCAGTTAAAAAGAGCAGCTACAGTGAAAGCTTTTGTGTGACAGGTCAATTTTCCAAACTGGGGGCGTTATAGAGAAGCCGGGAATTCACGAGGCTCAATTTCTGAAGCTTAATGCTGCTTGTTTGTGTTCGGGTATGTGTATCCTTTTACGTGTGCTTTTGTGGATTTGTGCATGTCTTGCCTATGTGTGTACATTTGTGTGTGTGATTCAAAGCGGGGTGGGGGGGTACTTATACCTCTGTGAGTTTTTTCTGAATACTATAGTTTACACTAAGTGCTGGTAAGATGCCAATATTCTGTCGGTGTGTTTCCCTCCAGAAGAACG
This sequence comes from Lampris incognitus, assembly GCF_029633865.1. NCBI lineage: Eukaryota > Metazoa > Chordata > Actinopteri > Lampriformes > Lampridae > Lampris > Lampris incognitus. Next base: position 109,671,008 of record NC_079211.1, read on the forward strand.
ATAGAGGAGATATTTAGCCTATGTATGTTACTGTTTGTCTTACCTGATCAGCGTTGTCAGCCTAAACACATATTTACAATTTATCACACACACACACACAATGTTGGAATTTCCTTAGTGGAATTTTGTTTGTCAACAAATATTACTTCCAGTGTGAGCTTCATGATGACCATTCCTGCCCCATCTGCACTTACACACAGGGATTAAAGCATACAAGTATCTGTACCTTTTTACCTTCTCAACAGCCTGTTTCAATGAACATGTGTCCCCTCCATGTGCTCTCCCTGTCCTCAATATTCTAAATCCATGGCCACTCTCTTCCTGCAGATTTAAAGTGACCTTTGACCTTACCAAATAACCTTTGGTCTTTTCTAGCCAATCAGCTGTTACTTCCTTCATGCCATGTAGTTTCCTCAGTGGCCTCTGACATCCCCAAGTACCACCACCAGCAGCTCACCTGCTCAAAAAAAAAAAGGAAAAAAAGACAAACACAACTTGGAAAAACAAATGGTGTGTATACACTCGGGTTTCATGTGCTTTAAATCTAGTCTGGAAAATTCTTCTCCCTGGTATGTATCATCGATATCATTCAGCAGGATTAAAAAAACCTCATCAACACCATGGTCCCAGGTCTGCTTCAGGACAAGCTGTCCCAGCTGCACGTGCCTGTCTCCACCTGCAGGTGCATCACCAACTTCCTATCTGACAGAAGCAGCACATGTACCTGAAGAAACACGCCTTTGACTCCCAGACCGTCAGCACTGGTTCCTCTCAAGGCTGTGTCCTTTCCCCTCTACTCTCCTCCCTGTATACAAACAGCTGCACCTCCAGTCACCAGTCAGTCAAGTTCTTGAAGTTTGCTGATGACACCACCCTTATTGGGCTCATCTCTGGTGGGGATGAGTCCCCCTACAGGTGGAAGATTGACCATCTGGTGGCCTGGTGTGGCCAAAAAAACTTGGAGCTCAACACTCTACAGACAGTGGGGATGAATGTGTTCTTCAGAAAGTACCCAGTCCCACCCAACCCCATCACCGTATGTGGCTCCCCAGTTGACACTGTGGAATCCTTCCACTTCCTTTTTTTTGGGGGAGGTTCCCCAATTGTAAATGGCCAATTACCCCACTCTTCAGGGCCATCCTGGTCACTGCTCCACCGCATCTGTTGATCCGGGGAGGGCTGCAGACTACCACATGCCTCCTCCGATACATGTGGAGTCACCAGCCGCTTCTTTTCATCTGCCAGTGAGGAGTTTCGCCAGGGAGACATAGCGCATGGGAGGATCACACCATTCCCCCATTCCCTCTCCCCCCTGAACAGGCACCCCGGTCAACTAGAGGAGGCGCTAGTGCAGCGACCAGAACACATACCCACATCCAGCTTCCCATCCGCAGACACGGCCAATTGTTTCTGTAGGGGTGCCCGACCAAGCCAGAGGTAACATGGGCTTTCGAACTGGCGATCCCTGTGTTGGTAGGCAACGGAATAGACTGCAATGCCACCCAGACACCTGGGATCCTTCCACTTCCTTGGCACCATCATCACCCAGGACCTCAAGTGGGAGGCTGAACATCAGCTCTCTCACCAACAAGGTACAGCAGAGGATGTACTTCGTGCGGCAGCTGAAAAAGTTCCACCTGCCAAAGCCAATGATGGTGTACTTTTACACTACCATCAATGAGTCCATCCTCACCTCCCCCGTCACTATCTGGTACGCTGCTGCCACTGCCAAAAATGAGGGCAGACTGCAGCATATCCTTCGCTCTGTTGAGAGGTTGATTGGCTGCAACCTGCCATCCCTCCATGACCTGTACACCTGGAGGACACTGAGGCGAGCAGGAAAGATCATAGCCAATCCTAAACACCCAGGCCATGGTCTCTTCAAAACACTCCCCTCTGGCAAGAGGATAAGGTCTATACAAACCATAACCTCGCACCACAAGAACCGTTTCTTCCCTACATCAGCAGACCGTTCCAACAAGCCCCCAGATACCTACAGATCCTGATATTGCCACTCCACCCCTTTATCTTCCCTACTGTGCTCTTTGTACAGACACCTTGCATAAAACCTGCACTACCCTGTAAATAACTCTTATTCTGTAAATACATTTAAATTCTCATTTAAATTTTTGTAAACACAGCTCCCAAAAGTTAAACCTAGTGCCGTGCATCAGGGGCTGCCACCTGGTCTCATGTTCCCATCTGAACCGGTGTTGATTGCACAATATTGCACCTTACTTGCATTTTTATTTTATCTTGTAAATATATATATATATATATATATATATATATATATATATATATATATATATAATTCCTTTTTAACTTTTGTCTTTACTGTTTACTGTTATTTTTTTCCTCTCTTGCACCAACATACCAGACAAATTCCTTGTATGTTCTTGTACTTGGCAACAAAATTCTGACTGATTCTGAAAACACAGATGATTCTCCCCTCAAAAACAGATATTTTGTAAGCTAAGACATTGCAATAATTCACCATGTCTCAAATTTCATGTGACAGAGATCGTCAGTGGATCAAATTATTGATCATGTCAGTAAACATCACATGGGACAACTAAACGCAGAATTTTGACACTGTTTGTATGTGTAGATGTTTATCCATCTCTGTTTATGCATCTCTGGATATAACAGGCCTGTGACCTTCTCTTGAGTCGCTCGCAGTCTTCAAGTTGGCTTAGATCTGAACCACGAAGCAACACTTCATTTCAATAAAAGGTCAACCCTGCTCACTATCTCAATCTGCTCCACACGCTGGTTGAAGAAGACAAAAGAGTATTATAAACTTAAAACTTAATGCTTGTTTTACAAATTGCATAGAGGATAGAGGATGTAGAAGCTGTAATTTTTTTTGTTTTAGTTTGTTGGGAGAATTCCCGTGCAGCCATAAAAATGGGTTGTGTTTAACTGCCCCCCACACACACACACACGCACAGAATCAGGAAAGTGCCGATAAGTGATGAAGGGTCTGCGTTGACGGCAACCAGACAAAGATAGCTGCACGGTCCTGACTCACATGTCAGAGCACTGTGTCAAACAGACAGTATCAAATACCAGGGGTTCTCCTGGATGTGTTGATATCACAGAAACATACACGGAGGGACAAAAGGGGTGATGGGGGAGAGCGAGGGAGAGAAAGAGAGAGGGAGAGAATATTTGAATGTACAACAGCTCTTTATTTAATGAGAAAACAAACTTTAACAAGAACAATGACATCATCAAACACAGTCACTCCTTTATATTAACATGCAAAAAAGAGTTCAACTTCCATCATAGAACCATGATCGATTCAAAGAGAGAGAAAGAGAGAGAGAGAGAGAGAGAGAGAGAGAGAGAGAGAGAGAGAGAGAGAGAGAGAGAGAGAGAGAGAGAGAGAGAGAGAGAGAGAGAGAGAGAGAGAGAGAGAGTCTAGCTCCATTTACACAAAGTCTTTCAGTATCAAAAATTACAACAAAGCAAATTCATTCAAAAACCATAAAGGACTCAGATATTCAGAACCAAAGAATTCTCTCTGACTGAACACAGCACATCCTGCACACCCCAAGAGTTCACAAAAACTTCTGTCTTTTTTTGTGAGTCTGCAAAAACCAAATTCCGCTCTGAGCCGAGCCGCCAGCAGCCCGGTCAGCATCAGAATCACGCCTTCTGACCCCTCGCCCCTCACACATTTTTTTTCTTTCTTGTTTTCCAAATAGCTAATTTGGCCAGTCTTGAAATGAAATTCATTAAAGTGGTGGGTAACTGAGCTCAAATCTGTGTTTTGGGATACCCATACCCCAGGAAAACATATCAGTAACCACCCAGCCAATTCTGTATGATTAAAAATGTTGCGAAGTATATAAAACAAAGCTTCCAAAACGTGTAAAAATCTGCAGCGTCCACTGGTTTCAGACTCTGGGGGTGTGGCACCAAAAGGAAGACAGCAACGTCACCAAGGAAGCCTGCCAAAAAATCAAGAAAGGAAAACGGGAAAAATACCCAAAAACGGTCCAACTCCGCAAATCAGTTCTATACATGGTTCAACACATTTTAACATGTCAACAGCAATACATCCCCCACATTTATAAAGTATTTTGAAGCAAATCTGTCAATTTGGTTACCCTGCTCTTTAATGTGCGTCCAGATTTTTTTTTTCTTTGCAGAGTAGTGTGGAACATAGAGGAAAAGATAACAACAAAATCTTTCTCCTAAGCCCTGAAACCATGTCTGTAGTAGGCTAAATAGTCTGACCAGTCTGAACACTGGATAAACAGATGGTATATTGTTTCTGTCTGCAAGCACAAAGAACAGCCACCCCCTATGCCAGGATTGAGGTGCACCAGATACCTGTTTGTAGCTATGGCCCCATGTAAAATCCTCCACTGGAGGTCACCTGTCCGTTTGTTCATGGGAAGTTTGCACAGGGGCCGCCAACTGTCCCCCGGGGACGATCCCACACCAAAAAACTCAGTCCACCTCGACACCATCACCCCTGTCAGGAAGTATAAGTTTGAAAAATTCACACTGATATAATAGGCTGCTTTTTTCCCTTGAGCCTCAAAGTCTCCCAACTCTAGGGTCTTTAGAGACAGTAGGATGTCCTCCTTATGTTGCCACTGTCCCACAGCAGGAGAGACAGACAGGGAAGGAAAGACATACTCATATTCATCATCCCATTGGTCAGATACAGAGTATGATTTTCAGCAAACACTTAGGGCTTCTAGCAGGGAAGCCCAGACCTCCTCCAACAGCCTGAGCAGCAGTCTATTGGACTTGATGTTGAGCAGTTCAGCTAGATAGGTGATGGATGTCTTCATGAGATTACCCAGCTTAACATAGCCAGCCTCTCTCAGTCTGGATCTCATGCTAACAGAAGACAAAACCTGATAGGTGATGAAACCATCCATGGTTTCATCACCTTGGATGTCTACCAGGCCCCATCCTCCCTCCTGTACCAGCAGGTATAGTATTGCTGATCTCAGCCAGTGCTGCCCTGACCAGAAGAAATCCACAAATGCCCTCTAAATTCCTTCAGTCAGGCCCCTTAGTGGAGGTAAGATGATCAGTTTGTGCCAAAGGGTCGAGGCAACCAAGTTATTGATGATCAGGACCCTTCCCCTGTAGGAAAGCTGAGGTAGCAGCCATTTCCATTTAGAGTCTGGCACATACTCTCTCAATAGTACCCGCCCTGTTCTTCCTCTGAAACTCCTCTATTCCGAGGGAAACACCGAAAATATTCATGCCCTGCCTTCTCCACCTGAGGTTTCCTGGTAACTTTGGCATGTCCTTGTCTGCCCACTGCCCAATCTGCAGAGCTTCACTTTTTTCCCAGTTCACTTTTGCTGAAGATGCCCTTTCATACATGTCTAAACTACTACCCAGGAACCCCACATCTCTCTGGTTTCTGACAAACACAGCAAGGGGTGCTGAGGCAGCCCTGGTAGCATAAATCCTGATAGTCTGGATCTTAATATATTCAGAAGAGGCTCAATAGCTAAAGAGTATAGCTGTCCAAAGATAGGATATCCCTGTCTAATGCCTCTCTGAACCTGTATTGGACAGCTCAGCCCACCACCCACTTTCGCCAAACAGAACACTTCCTTATAGACCAAACCCAGCAGTGACGCAAAACCATCTCCAAAACCAAACACTCTTAAAGTGGAAAAACACTCTTAAAGTGGAAAAAAGAAAACCATGATCAACCCTATCAAACGCTTTCTCCTTGATCTAATGATATAACTTGAACATCAAAACTGTAGTTTACAAATGTCAAATAAATCTCTCATGAGAAAAATACTGTCCATAATGGAACTGTCTGGTACACAGTATGACTGGTCTCTGTGGATTATTAATTCCAGAAAGTTTTTAGGCTATTGGCAAGCACTTTTGAAAGAAATTTGTAGACTGTACATAACAAAGCCTCTAGTCTCCAGTTCTTAAGTAAAGCCAAATATCCTTTTTTGGGTAAAAGTGAAAGAACTGCGTGCCGGCAAGATATCGGTAACAGGCCTGTCTAAGAACACTCCTGCAGCACCTCCCACAGGTCGGCTCCCAAGCACTTCCAGAAGTACTTATAAAAGTCTGCAGGCAGTCCGTCCAGTCCAGGAGCTCAACCAGAAGCCATTTGACCCACAACAGCAGTGAACTCCTCCAGGAAGATGTTAGCATCCAGGACGGCTCTGTCCTCTGAACTCAACTGAAGAAGCCCCTGCAGCAGCTCATCCGCACACTCTCTGTTACAGTCCTCGATCCTGAATAGGGCACTACAGAACTCTACAGCATGTTGTCTCATCTTAACCAGGTCAATTGTCACCGTACCATCAGGGAGGCAGAGGCAGACCATTTATTTGGTCTGAGAGATGGCCTTTTCCTGGTTAAAGAAGAAACAGATGGGAGCACCCATGTCTCTAATGCTGGTGAACCTTGACCTGACCAAATCCCCTTTAACTCTTTCATGTATAAAAGAAAGTAATTCCTGTTTCTTTTGTTGAAGCCTGTGATTGTGCTGTTGTGAGTGAATACTTTTTTTTCCAAATCCCTGATTTCTTTTTCTAAATCCTGAATGACTCTTTTGACTCTCACTGTGGAATGACTTGTATACTGTTGACAGAAAACTCGTATATGTGCCTTGCCCACTTCCCACCACTGACTCAGGTCTCAGGGACTCAAAGTCCCCCTTCCTTTCTTTCCAGATTCCCCAGAACATCTCCAATTTCTGACAGAAATCACTGCCCTGAAGCAGCTTAACATTAAAGTGCCAGTATGAGCTGCTTTTAGTGGTTGGTGAGATGTGAAAGTCTAGAGTGACTCAATGATGGTCAGTGAAACCTACTGTGTGAATGTGACTGTTCAATAACCTGTTGCTAAACCTATGTGATATGTAAACCCTATCCAGCCTGGTTACACTCACATTCCAATCTAGCACCTGTATACTGCCTAACCTGGGGATGTTTGACCCTCCATACGTCTACTACACCTGATTCTGAAATCACCTGTGATAAAGTGGTGGATGACTGTAAGTGGGGTTCCTCTCCTGTTCTGTCTAAAGTAAAATTTGTAGTACAATTCCCCCCATCACTGCACATTCACTCTGATCACACTATTTTAAGAAAACCTTTATTTTCTGAAAGATGTCCAGCCTGTCTGAGCCCTGATTCGGAGCATACGTATTAAAGAAACAGAAGGACAGGTCCTGTATTTTTGCTCTGACCAATAAAGCCCTGTCTGTCACTATCTTTGTGGTAGAGATGATATCAAAATTAAACCCTGGAGAAATAGAATGGCTATACCAGCAGAAAAATTAGTCTCATGAGACAGAAAATACTGGTCCTTCCACCACAAACCCCAGTCTATCGCATTATCTTTGCTGTTGTGTGTTTCCTGCAAAACAAAAAACAAAACAAAAACTATGCCTAATCTTTTCTGTGTGATCATTTCTGAAATTACTGCCCTCTTCTGTCGATCCCTCCCACCATTAATATTCAAAGAGCTGACCCTCGCCTTGTGTATAAAATACTGAGAGAGAGAGAGAGAGAGAGAGAGAGAGAGAGAGAGAGAGAGAGAGAGAGAGAGAGAGAGAGAGAGAGAGAGAGAGAGAGAGAGAGAGAGAGATGATATAAACAGGTAGAGGGAACAGTAAGAGGAAGATCACCCAGTGCAACACACTCATCATGACCTTACTTATGTAGTCTTTAACTTGTTTGAACCTTTTCCTTTACTAGTCATGAGCATCTTTCTGAGACCTGTTATGTGTTTTTTCAGATGGATACTTTTTTTTCATCTAACAAATGAAAACCAACTACTCACTGCAAAGTCAACGTGCTTTTAATAAAAATGTCCTGTGTCTGGAAAATACTCAGATACTTTCACAGACTTCCCAAAGGTGTAATCTAAGAAACCATTAATTTCCTCTAGCGTGTACAAATCTCCACTGTGTGACTGTGGGTCTGTAACAGGGATACAGTCAGAGTCCATGTCATACCCTATTCCTCCACCTTATACTCACCAGCAACACTCTCCATAACGCGCAACTTGCCCTTTCTCTCCTTTGCACCACAACCGACTTTGGTCAGGTCCAGCTGCAAGCCCTTTTCCGCTGCTTTCTCCTGCTGCCGGTGTTTCCTCTGTTCCTTTCCTTTCTTCTGTTGTGACACTCGGGACAGCCGAGCTCTCATCAATTACCTTCTCACTGTCTGAATCAACTCGCTGTTCCCCTGCCTGCCCACTGTATCCCTCTTCTGCCTTGGGCTCAATCAGCGGGGCGCCCGCGGAGCAACGGCAACCACTGGCTCCTCATCCGGCGGAGCACCGGTGTTAGTGCGCTCCTCGGCCAGCCCGGCCACCGCCTCAGGGCGCCCATCGGTCGGCCTGTGACGGCAAGCGTTCCGCTAGTGCCCCACATCCCCACGCTCAAAGCATTTAATGCTGCCTATGCTGGCGTACCTCATGTAGTAATGTCCCTCCCCATGTTTCACTCTGAAGGAAACCTCCAGCATCTGTGACGGACATTTCAGATACATGAACAACTGTCTTTGGAAAAATTGGATATGTTTCAGTTTATCGTTCTTATAGCCTAACCCCACTGTCCTAAAACTGCTCGCCAGCTTCCCGAAGTGCTGCAGCTCCCACTCCAACACCTCACTGGGAATGAACGGGGGAACACCGAGATGGTGACCTGGGTGGAAGGCACGGCGAGTGGGGAAACCTGCTCCATAGATAGATGGATATGCCGCTCGCTATTAAGTCAGCTACAAAACGCTCTTCTTTCAGGAAATAAATCACAACTTTGTTCATCCTGGAGGCATAGGAGAGGTTGGAGTGTCCCACACGGTCTCCTACAGCTAGTAGAACCACCTGTATCGGAACAGATGGATCGGGCTGAACCCGCACTCCGTGTCGGATAGTGAGAGAAAGCGTCTCCAAGGACACAAAAAAAACTACGACAAACAAAACACAGACTACAGCAAATGTTGACCACGACCACTAAACAAACTGAATCTGAAACCATCGCCCTAAAGACAAAAAAAAACTACAATAAATTGAATCAATAAATCGAACTTACTGACAGCAGGTCCCGCTCACTGTCATTGACCGGTCCGTTGCGGAAACCCATTTGTTCGACGAAAATGTGTCTACTTCCTGTCACCGCTATCGTTTTACAACTTGTTGAAATCATGGATTCTTTGCGTCATATGAAAGATGCATGTCGACAGTTCTTATGGCAGGCCCTTTTAACATTTATTAGCTACGTTTGACCGTCCGGAATCAACATCACACACATCAAAAACGTCATCCTGACTATCAAAAGCTGAACTACAGACATCTGCATTGTTGCCATGCGTAAATTGCTTCGACATACTGCCGACAGGAAGTAGATGCATTTTCGCGCATGCGTTGAAGAATCGGCTTTCCGTAACGAATCAGGGAATGACAATCACCAAACCCACTCACTCACACACCGACTCCCAGCATGCAGAGAGAGAGAGAGAGAGAGAGAGAGAGAGAGAGAGAGAGCAAGAGAGTGGAGAGGGTAACTGTGGTCAGCCATCATTCGACAGAAGACAGATGTAAATGGACAGAAAGACAAACAGATGCGCACGCACGCACGCACACACACGTTCATCTGTCTCTCCGACGCTCCTTCGCTTCCAGACACCCTCATATGCATAGATACCAACACATCACATCCTCCATCCCCTTCATATTCTCTGTGCTGCTCTCTGTCTGCCCAGCCCTCGGGGGCCCACTTCCTTCTCAGTCTATTCCAGGATACCACATGTCTCTTCCAGACCAGCGCCGCTCAAAGCCTGGCTTAGGCCTCAGCGGTGTGTCACTTAAAGACCAAAACGGGTCACTGAGTTATCTCAACACAATTTAAACTTTGTCACCCCCCCCTCCCATTTTGAGCTGTACAGTACGTAGCGTAGCCTGGTGTGTTATTGTTACATGGATCTGTCCACGTTGTGTACTGACAGCTTAACTGTGTTTTTTATGTTGCCTGGTGCAAATATTTGCCAAATCATTTAAAAATGATTTCCACTGCTGAATGATTAATTGATTGTTTGTTTAAGGCTACCGGCCGCGTTATGCTGCCAGAGCCATGGAAAACAGAAAGCGGGAGAGGTGGGGGCACATAATGAGTGTGTGTGTGTGTGTGTGTGTGTGTGTGTGTGTGTGTGTGTGTGTGTGTGTGTGTGTGTGTGTGTGTGTGTGTGTGTGTGTGAAAGAGAGTGAGCCGGAGGGAAACAGAAAAACAAACAAAGAGACAGACAGACAGACAAAGAGAGAGAGAGCGAGAGAGAGGGAGAGGGAGAGGAACAGAGCGCGACAGACAGATAGACAGACAGACAAAGAGAGACAGATTGACAGACAGACAGACAGACAGACAAAGAGAGGGGGGAGGGGAGAGGGAGAGAGAGCAACAGAGACAGATAGACAGACAGACAAAGAGAGAGAGAGAGAGAGAGAGAGAGAGAGAGAGAGAGAGAGAGACAGGCAGACACAGACAGAGAGACAGACACAGACAGAGGACATATTGTAACAGAATAACCACAGCAGGAGTTTTTGATTTAAGAGGGTGAACTGGGCTCCGGTGTGACAGCTGCCAGGAACTAAAAAGACCTCAGCCGAAATCTTCAACCTAATTTGGTCACTGTGTCTTATTTAGATCGAGAGACCGGGCCGCAAAAACTCTCTGCATTGCTTGCTTTTCAAACGGCCAAACATTTCCACTAATGCTCATACAACTCAATTTGAATCCCATATTTTTCAGCAAACGTCATAATACTGCAGTCATGGACATTGTACAGGTCTACTCCACTGAAGTACTGACAGATATCCTGTCAGTACTGTCTATTGAACTTGTTGAAGGATAGCTTGAGATGTAGCATCTCATTTTCAACGGGGTCCTGTGGACAAATGCAAAATTATAAAACACATACAAACAGAAACAGCATGACATAACAAACATACACTGCAAATGCACAGATACAGACGGCTCGCTGACCCTCCTCCACTCAAACCCCTGTCAGCTAACACTGGGTACAACGACCCACATGATAAATGAATTGCACCAACATAAAGAGCAGTTGAAGCAGTTTGATTGTTGACTGTAAGTACAGTCAAATTAAAAGCATAAAGAGGTTGTTTTAAGATGAGAAAATAAAGATGTCCTGAAGCAGTGGAGAGAGGTAACATCTTGGAAAAAAGAGGAAGATTATTCCACTCGGATGAAGCTTTGTATTGGACTGACCTGCATCCGACTTCTCTGAAAACTCTGGGGACCAAAAAAAAAAAAGGGATATTGCGTATGTCTGAGTGGATATGAAGGTCTACACAGAACCAAAAACTGTTTCAGATAGGAAGGACAGTTAAAGTCCCCACATCTGAAGATGAACTGAACCCAGTGAAATGACCTTCTACATTTAGGCTGCAGCCAATAAAAAGATTCATACATGAAACAGTGATGAGCTCTGTATAAGAACACCAAAACAAATCTACATAGAGAATTACACACAACAGCCTAATATACGTGTCAGAGGTGTTCTGATAGACAGTGTCAGCATCATCAATAATAGGTAGTATCAACTGACAAGTTTTTCTTTTTCTGATTTGAAATAACACTCTCAAAGGGTGACCCATCATCCAAATAAATATGCAAATCAAAGGTATATGAACTATTCAACATCTGAACTGCAGACTATTCTTTATTCAACATTAGACAGCATAAAACACTTGGAATAGGAAAGAAAATACATGTAGCATCTCACCAGCAGACCTGTCACTTCTGACGCCTCCATCTTAGAGATGACTGTCGGCAGAATCACTAACTTTGTCATCAATTTCCAATTCTGTGCTTCTACTGCTGGACCTCAGTGCAGCCTTTGACACCACTTATCCCTACATACTATTAGACAGATTAAATTGTAATTTTTGCTGTCTTTGGCTTAGCATTCCCTTGGCTTAAGTCCTACTTATCTGGAGGAACACATTGTGTCTGCTATAGTAATATTACATCAAAATGCTCTGACGTTAAATGTGGTGCACCTCAGGGCTCAGGTCTTGGCCCTTTACTTTTCTCTCTTTATATTTCACCTCTTGACTAAATTATACACAGTTATGGAATAATTTTCCATTGCTATGCAGATGATACTCAGCTGTATGTGCCTATAAGATCTGATGATCACATTCAAATTATTAATTTAGAGGCCTGCTTGACTGCTGTGAAAAATTGGATGACACTAAACTTTCTGCTTTTAAATTCGGATAAAACCGAGATGCTGGTCATTGGCCCTGCTAGACACACACCAATTTGATCAAATAACAATAACAATCGACAACTCTGTGATTTCACGAAGTGTGGCAGCCAAAATCTTGGTGTTACGTTTGATCCCAGCCTTTCCTTTGATAAGCACATTAAAGAAATCACAAAGACTGCCTTTCCCCCCTTATGAAACATAACTAAAATTCGGTTCTTTCCTGTCCATGGCTGACGCAGAGACTATAATACATGCATTTGTTTCATCCAGACTTGATTACTGTAATGTTCTGTTCTCAGGTCTGCCACATGCTAGTACTAAAAGTCTTCAGATGGTTCAAAATGCTGCAGCTAGAATCCTAACTAAAACTAGAAAATTTGACCATATTACACCAATTCTTGCCTCTCTTCATTGGCTTCCTATCCATGTTAGATCAGAATACAATGTGCTTCTGCTGACTTATAAAATCCTAAATGGGCTTGCCCCATCTTACCTGTCTAATCTCCTTAAACGGTACATTCCATCTCGAGCTCTTCACTCTCAAAATACAGGGCTCCTGTGTGTACCCAAAGGCAAAAAGAAGTCAGCTAGTGGCAGGGCCTTTTCCTGTCAGGCTCTGTTCTTGTGGCATAACCTACCTGCTGCGCCATCAGACAATCAGGGTCTGTTGAGTCTTTAAATCCAAACTTAAAACTCATCTTTTTGCCTTAGCTTACAACTAGTTGCCTTTAAACTGAATGTTTCACAAACTGTACTGTATGGCGCGTCAGTTTCAGTCTCAATGAATTTATCAACCACTGTTCTGCCAACGAGATTATAGTGTATAGATCAGGGGTGCCCAACTCCAGGCCTCGAGGGCCACAGTGTCTGCAGGTATTTGTTGCAACCATGCACTACACCACCTGATTTAACGCATTCCTTTCCCTCCTTGGTCCAAGAGGTGAGTTAATTATTTAAATCAGGTGGTGTAGTGCATGGTTGGAACAGATACCCGCAGACACTGCGGCTCTCGAGGCCTGGAGTTGGGCACCCCTGGTATAGATTATCGACTATTGCAAACTGTTCTCTTCTCTCACATGTCTTTTCACTCTCTCTGAATAATGTCTTCTCCTACCTCTTCTTCTGTGTGTGAATGGTGTGATGTGAGTCTCCCCTGTGTGCACGTGCAGTCTGTCCTCCCAGGTCTCCATGGTGATGGTGGTCACCTCCTGGACACTCCTTGGCGTCCCCCTCATCACATTTTCTTTTAGTATATCTTATAAAGCCATATAATTGTGTTATCCTCTTTCAACGCTGTATTCTGTAAATTGTGTAAACACAACATCCATTGCACGTTATGCGTCTTGGGAGACAGATCCCTCCTTTGTTGCTCTCAATGAGGTTTCTTCCTATTTTTTCTCCCTGTTAAAGGTTTTTTTTAGGGAGTTGTTCCTTATCCGATGTGAGGGTCTAAGGACAGGATGTTGTATTGCTGTAAAGCCCCCTGAGGCAAATTTGTAATTTGTGATATTGGGCTATACAAATAAAATTGACCTGACTTGAATTGACATTTTGACTGGCAAGCTGCTTTGTGTGGGCTTTAAACCAATAACCCGGCAGTACAGTCTGAACTCCTCCCCCCATAAACACTCAGTAAACACTCAAACTTATCCTAACTTCCAATTTTATGGATCGAATTTTTCTGCCGGTAACCTTTCCCACAATGCCAGTACTATGCATGTACTCCCCTGATCCCCTTGCAGGTAATGAAGCAAGGCCACCAGAAATGTAGAGGTAAAAGCGGCATAGGGGACAACACTTGCTGTTATATATGTGGGCAGAATGACTGAATGGCTGCATATAATGTACTGGAAATTCACAGTAGCATAACCTGAAGATATGTGTGTCTCTTTAGCCGTCGTTGATTCTGGGCAAAATACAAAATAGACGTTTGAAAACTGCTCTGGGAAAACAGGGTTATACAAGTGAATGAGGAAAACAGCTCTTTTTGATACGCCTTTGAGCAAGGCGCCAAGCTCCTACCAAACTGGCTGCTGAGAAACTGTAGAAACATATGGGTGTGAGCTCGACCACTCCAAAGTCCATCCATCCAGTCAGTGTCATTATTTATTTGTTTGTTTGATTGTTCGCTTGTCTGTGTGAAGTGGGACATTGCTGAAGATAAATATATTACTTGCTTAGCATAGCTGCCTAACCCTTGCAGATATAGTTTTAAATTAACTTGATGAGTTCGACACAGCTCTGAGTGACACAAGATGGAGTCAGGTGAGAATAAAAATGACACTACGCCAAACCTATAGCTAACTACACACTGCCCTCTAGTGTTAGAGCTGTACTATAATATCTCCTTTGTGCACCATACTCCATACATAGAGAATAGAAAATGACGGCCCGGGCCGTTCTAGTGTTAAATGGCACATGACGCGTGGTTTTGTGTGCGTGCGTCCGCAGCTAAGATGGGAAGATGGCGGCACACCAAGCCACGAGGAGTAACAAAAGGGGAGAGAGGCGGCTGTGTCTCTGTCTTTTTGCCTGTCTGTGTTGCGTTTATTTGAGTGTCTGTGTCTGTGTGAAAGAGGCAGGGGGAAGGCGTCACATCAGAATAAAACACAACTGGAGCTTTTGGTTTTAAAGGTTGATGATTTAACATCTGTCTCCTGAGAAATGAGAAAACTAAAAATAGCATCCGGATGTGGGCCACTTCAGGCAGTGATGCGGCACTGATGGCCTTCTTCTGGCCCTGACAACATGGATGTGAGCCTGAAGTGGCCTACATGTATAATACCAAATATGGCCCAAATATGCCAAATCACATGTGGGCCTTTTTTGGCAAAGATGTGGTGCTCTGGGCAACATGTAATCTGGATGGGACCCTGAAGTGGTCCGTGTGGTAAATGGAGAATATGGCCCAAATATCACAACACAAATATGGGCCACCTTTGGTAAATATGTGGCACATGCGGCACTGCTATGGCTTGGTTCTGGCAAACAGGAGCAGACTGGCCAAGTGCCATCATTGCATGAGGTATGTGGGCTGGATGAAAGTGTCGAGTTTGGGACGGGTCTGGGCCACAGCAGTTTTGCTATCTGGGCTTACTCTGACACTGTTTCTCATTTTAGAAAAAGAGACTGAATCACATCCTACCATTTATTCATTCTACTTTTTTGTGTGTTTGACAGGAGAAAAAACAGTTTACAGTATCAGGTATGAGGTCTGTCATACCAGCCTTTCCTTACCAGAAACAGAACTTGTCCGGTTTGTACCACAATGTCATTTCATGAAACGTTTGGGGAGCAGTTAAAAACAGTTACGAGGGACGTGCCAAAAAACAGGGATCATTTGAACACTATTATGTATTCTTGCTTTCTCATCCTGTCTCATCTTACCACAAACACCACTGAAATGATCCTGTGTACCACTGCAGGGGTCCAGAGCCCCCGGTTGAAGACCGCTCACATGTTGTTAAGACATTTGGGGGCAGGGGGCACTGCAAGCCGGCAGCTTCCTGACTTCTTGACTGGACTTCCTCTCTGAGGGGAAACGGCTCCTGGAACATGAGTGTGAGCCAGCTGGCCTCAAGGGGGCGATAGGGCAAACCGGTACTGGATGATAAAGCTTATGACAGACTGAGACGTGCTTATGCACTGGCGCAGGAAAAAAGGGTGTAAACAACATGAAAATACAAAACTTTACTTTGAAGGTCACAACGAGGTCAAATAATTTAGTGTCACATTGCACAAGGACAATCAATCTTACGTTGGTAGCATTACAACAGTCACAACTTTCATAAAACTATAAACTATCAATAATTCACCGTGTGTTTATGTGACGGTATTGTTTGATTTCTGACCCCTGAACCCAAAGATCCGCAGTCTGAAGCTCCAGGACGGTCAGTTTCCCACCTGACACCAAACACAGCTCAGTTTGAAGTTTTACTGCGACGTAGCGAACTCAGGGGGCAGCCGGGAATTCCGCCGCAGCCAGGATTCGAACCCAGGGTCGGACCCTTTAGTCGTCCCTTTAAGTCGTCTTTAGTAGACCCCTTAGCTGCCCCCTGAATTCGCTACATACCCGCCTGGCTCAGTGGGTCAAATACATCCCAGCAGAGGCTGTGTCAGGTCTTCAGAGCACTAACGTCAGATCCAAAGATTGATGTTGATTTTTCTTTTCCTTTTTTTGACATAATGTTTGTCGAAATACTGCTGTCTCTCGGTGCACCGCAAGGAGGAACCGTTTGGCACTGGTGGAAGAAGTATTCAGAACTTTTACTTAAGTAAAAGTATCAATACCACAGTGTAAAAATACTTTGTTACAAGTAAAAGTCCTGCATTCAAAACCGCACTTAAGTAAAATTACAAAAACATTAGCATCAAAATATACTTAAAAGTAAAGGTAAAAGTACTCTGTGCAGAATGACCCATTTCAGAATCATATATCATATTATTGGACTATAATTATTGATGCAATAATGTGTTCATCACATTAATGTTGCAGCTGGTAAATGTGGAGCTAATTTCAATTACTTTATATACTGCTGGGTAGCTTAGCCTATAAAAATATATCATTATTAGTTGATTTATAATTTATATTAATAATCTAAATCTGCAAAGTAACTAGTAACTAAAGCTGTCAAATGTAGTGGAGTAAAAAGTACCATATCTCCCTCTGAAATGTAGTGGAGTAAAAGTATAAAGTAGCATAAAATTGAAATACTCAAGTAAAGTACAATTACCTCAAAATTGTACTTAAGTACAGTACTTGAGTAAATGTACTTAGTTACATTCCACCATTGCCATTTGGCAAAGTCATGCTTTGCTCCTCCAACTTACAAGTTACACAGAACAGACTCGTAGCTACTTCGCTAAAACACACTACTACAGTTTTCATAACACACTCTTGAATCTACAGCACGACACTGAAAAAATATTTAAACCACAGCAAGATGCAACGTAAATGCACGGAGGATGACTCCTCCAATGGCTACCACTGTAAATGGGTCTCATTATTTTCAATGGACAATTATTGATTTTGTGAGGGAAAAAAACCCATCATGCTTTTGTATGAAGCCTTTAACACAGACAATGAATGGTCTTTCTATCTCTTCTGCAGACTGTCTTTCATAGCTCACGCCATAAATAAGTTTGAGAAAGAGATCAGGAACAGAAGAATAACTTGTGCTGGGTGACTATGGAGCAACATCTTATCCCAGCGGTTATCGTTTAGATCAGTCAAGCAGATGACAGTTCCTCTCTGCCGAAGTCCTCTCTCCAACCTCGAACCATCATCATCATCCGAGGTTCAACCGCACTGAATATAATAACAGGTTCACATCATTTCACTTTAGATTTGAGGCCCAAATTCGGTTGTTGGTTACCTTTATGGCCCAGTGAGCAGCGCTGGCACCTGAAGTCCTACCATGCCATGGTCAACATTAGTGGGCTACAATGTAGCTAAGTGTAGACAACACACCAGCCAGTCGACCAGCTACGATACGGTATATAGTGTTCAAAATGTTCACAAATCTGAACAATAGTGTGCCACTGGTTCATTTAGCTAACATCAGATACCTCGTGGGAAAAAAAGCCTTGTTGTTGGTCCACAATGGATCAGGTTTGGAGCAAGCTGGTTTGATTTACCATTTGCTGTTTTTGTCACCAATTGGGCCCTAGAAGCCCTGTGATGGGCCTGGCGGTCTGTCCAGGGTGTCTCCCCGCCTGCCGCCCAATGACTGCTGGGATAGGCTCCAGCATCCCACGACCCTGAGAGCAGGATAAGCAGTTTGGACAATGGATGGATGGATGGATGGGCCCTAGAAAACAACTGTCCTGTTTGAAAACGCTGATGTTTGCCTCCTGCCTCGTGTTGGGGTGCCTACTGTGAGACCTTATCTAATAGCACCCTCCACTACATCAAGTCCAGGCTGAACTTCAAAATCATAAACAACGCCAAATGGTGTTGTGATGCACGGTATTCAAGTTGATCCAAATGTAGATTATGGAATGAGAGCCGGTGGCTTTCACATGTCGCTTTGTGACCCACAATCTGTGTTTTTATGTTCATGGTACCTTAGACTGGGCTCTGAGACAACTGTCGCACAGCTTCTGCCCACTTTCAATCCGGTGAGCAAGTACCACGAGATACCAAAAATATCATCTTTTAAACATAACATTCATAAAGCTTGATTACCAGTTTGCGCCAGTCTACTTAAAAGTCTCATCTTCTGTTGAAACCCTGTGTCCACACTCCCCCCACACCGCTGGTCAGGCGGTCAAGTCCTCAGGCTGCGAGCATGGTTGGGGTTGTACCAGGTCTGTGTGTGCAGGGGGCATTATGGGGTGGATGGGGACGCTGGCGTGTTCTGAGTACGCAGGAGGGAGATCCTCTTGTTTGAAGTCCAGCTGGAACGCACACAAACACGCACAAACATACAGAAAGAGTTAAACACCTGCAAAGTGTTTTTGATGCACATCCTACATCTGCCTCTTATCTCTGTCTATATATATATATATATATATATATATATATATATATATATATATATATATATATATATACACTACCGTTCAAAAGTTTGGGATCACCCAAACAATTTTGTGTTTTCCATGAAAAGTCACACTTATTCACCACCATATGTTGTGAAATGAATAGAAAATAGAGTCAAGACATTGACAAGGTTAGAAATAATGATTTGTATTTGAAATAAGATTTTTTTTACATCAAACTTTGCTTTCGTCAAAGAATCCTCCATTTGCAGCAATTACAGCATTGCAGACCTTTGGCATTCTAGCTGTTAATTTGTTGAGGTAATCTGGAGAAATTGCACCCCACGCTTCCAGAAGCAGCTCCCACAAGTTGGATTGGTTGGATGGGCACTTCTTTGAGCAGATTGAGTTTCTGGAGCATCACATTTGTGGGGTCAATTAAACGCTCAAAATGGCCAGAAAAAGAGAACTTTCATCTGAAACTCGACAGTCTATTCTTGTTCTTAGAAATGAAGGCTATTCCATGCGAGAAATTGCTAAGAAATTGGAAGATTTCCTACACCGGTGTGTACTACTCCCTTCAGAGGACAGCACAAACAGGCTCTAACAGGTACTATTTAATGAAGATGCCAGTTGGGGACCTGTGAGGCGTCTGTTTCTCAAACTAGAGACTCTAATGTACTTATCTTCTTGCTCAGTTGTGCAACGCGGCCTCCCACTTCATTTTCTACTCTGGTTAGAGCCTGTTTGTGCTGTCCTCTGAAGGGAGTAGTACACACCGGTGTAAGAAATCTTCAATTTCTTAGCAATTTCTCGCATGGAATAGCCTTCATTTCTGAGAACAAGAATAGACTGTCGAGTTTCAGATGAAAGTTCTCTTTTTCCGGCCATTTTGAGCGTTTAATTGACCCCACAAATGTGATGCTCCAGAAACTCAATCTGCTCAAAGAAGTGCCCATCCAATCAATCCAACTTGTGGGAGCTGCTTCTGGAAGCGTGGGGTGCAATTTCTCCAGATTACCTCAACAAATTAACAGCTAGAATGCCAAAGGTCTGCAATGCTGTAATTGCTGCAAATGGAGGATTCTTTGACGAAAGCAAAGTTTGATGTAAAAAAAATCTTATTTCAAATACAAATCATTATTTCTAACCTTGTCAATGTCTTGACTCTATTTTCTATTCATTTCACAACATATGGTGGTGAATAAGTGTGACTTTTCATGGAAAACACAAAATTGTTTGGGTGATCCCAAACTTTTGAACGGTAGTGTATATATATATATATATATATATATATCAATCGATCTATCTATCTATCTATCTATTTGTCTGTCTGTCTGTCTGTCTGTCTGTCTGTCTGTCTGTCTGTCTGTCTGTCTGTCTGTCTGTCTGTCTGTCTGTCTGTCTATCTATCTTTCTGTCTATCTATTTATTTGTCTGTCTGTCTATCTATCTAGTCTGTCTGTCTGTCTGTCTATCTATCTAGCCTGTCTGTCTGTCTGTCTGTCTGCCTGCCTGCCTGCCTGCCTGTCTGTCTGTCTACTTATACTTCTTTTTAAGTTTGTGTGTTTTGCCTGAGTTTCCCATCAAGTGACTGCTGGTGTGGGGAAGGCAGCATGGTGGACGCTCAGTAATGCGGACCAGCTGTGAGGACTATTGAGCATGTGTGGGTATTATGAGGGTGGGTGGGGACACCTGCAGTCAGCTGAGAACTGACGAAGTCACTTAGATGAGTGAGGAAACATTTTGCCACTAAACGTGGTGTCGAGGTGAACTGATTCAGCTTTACACTGGGACTACATGGCAAATAAAACTGATCCGGACTCTGATTCTGGTCTGGATTTGCACTGAATGCATGAATATAGGAGAGCAGCCAGATGTTCACTGGATGATCTCTGTGTGCCCTGTACCTCGTTGTAAGATGGTGGGGCGCCACAGTAGACCGCAGTGCTGTACCGCGGCGGTCTGTAGGCCTCTTGGCTGAGTCGGGGCAGTCTGCCGTGCTCTTCGCCCTGCTGCATTGACCTGCTCCCTGGGTAGGGGATGAAAAAGATGGGGGATATCTGTCCCTCCTCGCTCCGACTCAACTCCTCCCTCTCCTCCCTGATGCGTTGGCACAAGCGGCAGAAGACGGTGCAGAGCAGGATAGAGAAGCCAAAGCCCAGGATGCTCAGGAAGATCCTTGATGTGCGTGTTGGGGGGGGGGGGGGGATAAGGAGGAGACAGTATGAATCCTGGCTCTGTGTGTGTGTGTGTGTGTGTGTGTGTGTGTGTGTGTGTGTGTGTGTGTGTGTGTGTGTGTGTGTGAATGGTAAATGGACTGCATTTTATAGTGTTCCTCTAGCTGCAACAGCCATCTCAAAGTGCTTTACAATTAATTAATGCATCACACACACACACACACACACACACACACACACACACACACACACACACACACACACACACACACACACACACACACTGTACTATAGCATCCGCATTGTGCACCATACACTGATGGCGGTGTCAGCCATGCAAGGCAACAACCAGCTTAGAACTGGAGAGACTTGGACTGAGTTGAACTGAAATGACCTGAGCTGAACGGTACCGCAGAGAGCCGATCCAGTTCTGAATCAAGCTGAGCTGATATATAAACCGCACCGAACCACATCAAATCAGTTCAACTCAAATTAAATTGTGCTGAACTGAAATGAATCAAGTCAAACCGAAATGCAAGTACATGTATTGATCTGACTGAAAGAAAAAGAGAGTTGTAGAGAGATATGGCTCTTACTCCACAGCAGGAATGACATCCATAGTCCAGTAGATAAGTCTTGGTAGATCACAGCAGAACCACACCTAACAGCCCGGAAACAACCACAGTACAGACCTGGAAGAGGAGCAGACAAAAGAGTAAGTTAATATAA
This sequence comes from Lampris incognitus, assembly GCF_029633865.1. NCBI lineage: Eukaryota > Metazoa > Chordata > Actinopteri > Lampriformes > Lampridae > Lampris > Lampris incognitus. The sequence continues at coordinate 109,692,654 of NC_079211.1, forward strand.
TAATAATAATCATAACAACAACAATAATAATAACAATAATAATAATAATAATAATAAGGTCCATAGTTTGGACCCGGCTCCTGTAGAAAAAAAGCCTCATAAAAGCCTCAGGTCCATAGATTGGACCCAGCTCCACAGGATGTAAAACAGGAAAGGTGAAAGAAATAATAATAATAATAATAATCCACTTTTTTAAAATAAAGGGTTTGAAGGTGTTTGTTTTGAACACTCAGTCCTAATGCAATCTCCCACATTTTAATATAAAATCAATAAATAAAATAATAAAATAATAATAGAAATACAATCGGTTGGCGTGGCGGTCTATTCTGTTGCGTACAAACACGGGGATCGCCGGTTCAAATCCCTGTGTTGCCTCCGGCTTAGTGGGGTGCCCCTACAGACACAATTGGCTGTGTCTGCGGGTGGGAAGCCGGATGTGGTTATGTGTCCTGGTCGCTCCACCAGCACCTCCTCTGGTCGGTCGGTCGGTCGGGACGCCATTTCAGGGGGACTAGCGTGATCCTCCCACATGCTACATCCCCCTGGTGAAACTCCTCACTGTCAGGTGAAAAGAAGCGGCTGGCGACTCCACATGTATGGGAGGAGGCATGCGGTAGACTGCTCCCTCCCTGGATTGGCAGAGGAGGTGGAGCAGCGACCGGGACGGCTCGGAAGACTGGGGTAATTGGCCAAGTGCAATTGGGGAGAAAAAGAGGGGAAAAAAAACCCCCAAAAAAATAAAAAAGCTGTACCTGAAGAGGAAACACCGAGGGCGGTCTGACAGGATGCGGAAGCGGGGCAGGCTAAGCTAACTGCTAGCCCATGCAGACCGGCAGTTCTGAAAACACCGAGGGCGGTCTGGCGACGGCCTCACCTAGCATTGACTGTGTTTTTAGTGTTGTCGTGTGGAGTGGCTGGGAGAGCTGGCATTGGATCGGCTGAGGGAGCTTGGTCTGCTGAGTCCTGTGGGCCCAAGGACCACGGCCCTGACCGGAGCTGCGCCCGAAGAGGAAACACCGAGGGCAGTCTGACAGGACGAGGAAGCGGGGCAGGCTAAGCTAACTGCTAGCCCATGCAGACCGGCAGTTCTGACAGTCATCCTGGCTGGCTTTCATTCCCTTGGAGAGTCATTATTATTATTATTATTTTGTTTAGTTTGGATATGTGTTAGTTTAGACATATGTGTGAGTATGTATTCTTGAAGTTCTTTTTGGATATGTGTTTGTGTCTTTGTGTGTCATTACTGTGGGCTGGGGGAAACGATATGTTGTTTCATTCCATGCACGGAAGTACATGAAATGAAATGACAAGGTGTTCCCGATTCCTTTAAGAAATAAAAAGAAAGTGCCATCTCCACAAGGATTCATGGAAGTCATTGATGACATAAGGATGATTATAGGAAAACAATCAGCCTATCGTAGAACAGAAGGTTCCTTCCCTGCAATGATGGGGCAGGGCTGGGAAACTACATAACATGGCTGTAAAAACTCATGCTACTAGACTATCTGCCTATGACCTACTTTTATTACATACTGTAACCTTGAGTCACTGTCAGCTACTTCAGGTCTTAGTCTTCTTGCGTTGACTCATTCATTACCCGACAACAGTCTGAAGATAAAAGTATCTTTGGTTGTAAAACAGACCACATGAACAACTATATAATGAGGTGGTAGGAAGGTTGAGTACTTTTTTTTTTGGATCAGAAACATCCAGACTACAGCTGCCTCCGAAAAAAGGGCTAAGACTGACAAAAATTCGGTATTGCACATTTTGTTCAGGTCTATTAAGAGTAGTGAAATCTAAAGTTGTTTTCCTCCAAGTTAGGCCATTCAGTACCTTTATTAATTTTCCAATGTCAGGATATTTGACATATTTGATGGGTAAGAAGCATCAAGGGTTGCTGCCCAGATAGCAAAGAATCTTTGATCCAAATATGACCCACATCTGCAGTTATCTTACGGCCCATATTTGGTCTTGAATGATGGCGTTGACTCAAGGTGAGTGTGGCTGCCTCAACTCAGCCACACTTGGGCCACATCTGGCCTACATAGTATGTGCTGTAACCCAAGTCAGGCCCGGCTTATGACATCTGGGCCATGTCTGGCCCACACAACAGTTACCAGTGCCGTAACTGAGCTGTAAGTACCAAAAGTGCCCCAGATTAGGCCCAAATGTGTCTGCTATCTGGGTGGTTGACTTTCAGCAAGAGAAAAATTCTGGGCAGTGGTGTGACTAACATTCTTCCTTCTCTCAACATCTACCATCCAGGTACCTTTGAACAAGGTATTCAAACCCCTGTCAACCATCAGCTAGTGGTTGAGGGGGTATCTGAAGAGTTGCTAGTTCAGTATTTTCCGCTGATATTGCCCACCACTACCAAAATGCCCTTGCACAGCTATTCTTCAACCAGTTAGCATTAGCTAACTGATTGAAGACTTAGACTGACATGAAGAAGAGGGAACACATCCCTCCTGGGATGGATTCCCTTCACCAGCTCCCAGTTCCATCCATCAGCCGAACCGCTTATCTCGCTCTCAGTGTTGGAGGGATGCTGGAGCCTATCCCAGCAGTCATTTGGCGGCAGGCGGGGAGACACCCTGGACAGGCCGCCAGGCCATCACAGGGCCGACACACACCCACACACATTCATACCTAGGGACAATTTAATATGGCCAATTCACCTGGCCTACATGTCTGGCCCACACAACAGTTCTACATGTCTTTGGACATGTAGGCCACGCAGGAAACCCACGCAGACACACGGAGAACATGCAAACTCCACACAGAGGACAACCCAGGATGACCCCCCCAAGGTTGGACTACCCTGGGGCTCGAACCCAGGACCTTCTTTCTGTGAGGCAACCACACTAACCACTGCACCACCATGCCGCCCTCAGCTCCCAGTTAAGTTTCAAAATTGATTTTAAGGTTTACATTTTTTGCCTTTAAAGTATTGCAAGGGCTACACTGTCTTCCTATATTTCTGATCTCTTTTGCCCCCATTCCGCCTGTAGGTCACTCAGGTTCTATCAACAAATGTTCTGCTCTGCTCCACAGTCTCGGTTCAAGCTTACGGTGGGGCTATGCTTTTACTGTCGCTGTCCCTGAGGCGGTGGTGGAACAAACTTCCAATTTCTGTCAGGTCTGCCCCAACCAGTGACACTTGTAAGTCCTGCTTTAAAGCCCACCTGTATTCCCATGTATCTGAGTCAACCTGAAGTACTCTTTGTCACGTCATGTACCTTTTTTCAGTTTTATCTACGGTCTTATTTACTGATTTATTGTGCAGCACTTTGTCCTCTCTTTGACGCCGCGCAACCCTTTAGCCAACGGTCGTTTTTCAATGTGCTGCATACCTTTAGCTTGGCCTGACCTGTCAGGGTAGAGTAAATAACCAGCAACACTAAAAATAAAGTTACACTTTGCTTTTAATTTCCTCTTGATAAAGCTCAATAGAAGTTTAGATTCCTTATGTCATTTTGGTTACAATTCTTCATGTGGAAGTACTAAACACAAGAGAATCTGTAAAGATTATGTTACACTTATCATTAGTATTAACACTGATACATCCAGAAAGCTTGCAACATATGAGATATTAATTTATGAGTTCGTCAATGATTTTTTTTAAATCCAACCTTTATGTAACCAGATTAACGTGACACGTGTTTTTTTTTCCCAGCAGTGCTGGGTTTAACACTCCTACAGTTACACACAGATCCAGGATAAAGTAACAACAAAAAAAGGTCTGACAAAAATGTACAATTTTTTTTAAAAATTTAAACAAATTAGATCCAAAATTCCTACTGAGTCAGTCTCCAGATCCTCCATAATTGATACCAATTCTCCCACAGGAAATCCCCTCAGAAGGTAGGGCGTAGTGAAAACCCATTACTTAAGTGTTCAAAAGGCCATGGTCCAGAACAGGCCAGTAGGATCAGGGGCCAAGCCGACATACTGGCTAAACAAAGTGTGGACAGCTCTTGGTAGATTTTTTCCCCCATGAACATTAGTGGTTAGTTTGAATTAATGGATTTCTCAGTTTAAAACAAACTTTTTCAGTGAATTCGGTGAAAGGGGGAGCAGAGTCAAATGGTGAGAAAGAAAGCAAAACACAGCAAAGGCACTTACCTTCTGCACGATGGCTCTCCTGAGGTGAATCTGGACTGGGAGGGAATTTATCTGTTCAAAGGGTGTGCTCTGCTCGGATGTGCTAAAGGTCCATCACTGACTTTATGGCCACATTAGAGCCCTTAAAGTAACATAACAGCTATGGTTCCACAGCAGGTGTTCGCTGAGATGGAGGACACCTTGGAGAAAACGGCAGCTGAAGAAGAACAGCAGCCTACGGCAAAAACCCATTGTTAAAATTATAGAGGAAATGAAATCCCCTATAAGAGCGTTAGTCCAGGACACCAGAACTTACCATTAATTTAGTTTCGCTGTTGTGGGCTCAAAACAATAAAACAAATAGGGCATGTTGGAGGCAATGCTAGGTTAGAGTAAGAGAGGCAGCCTGATGGCTGTTGATTTAAAACCCTGGCCAGTTGGAAAATATGGAAGGGACAACTGCTACTGAGGCGCCCCTGAGCAAGGCATGCAAACTCCAACTGTTTCATTAGAGTTGCTCGATGGCCGACAATGGTGGACTGTGGTTGTTATGAGCTGCTCCCACATGGAAATATGAATGTATGTGAATTTGAAACAGAGCATTTCTAAAAGAACAGAATGAGTGGTCAGTCAATTATCCCTTAATAAATTAATGGAAATAATGAATATGATAATACACAGGGTTCCATCCATCCATTATCCAAACCGCCTATCCCTACTCAGGGCCGTGGGGATACTGGATCCTATCCCAGCAGTCACTGGGCGGCCAGTGGGGAGACACCCTGGACAGGCTGCCAGGCCACCACAAGGCATACTCAGGGTTCTCATTCTTTCACAGACATTTTTCATGACTTTTCATGACAGCTGTTGCAGACAGGTCATATAATTCAGTTATAAGGATCAGCAGAAGCCTCAGCCATCTCTAAATGGTCTGCGTTACCTTTAGCTGCTCAAATTACAAACACCAATGTACAATATTAGCGGCTAAACAGATAAAATTGAGTCACAGAAAGGTGAATCAGTTCATCTGGACACAACATTTATTGAGAGAGACATTTCATCACTCATCTAAGTGACCTCTTCAACCTCAACCGACTGCAGGTATCCCCACCCTTATAAACCATACAGTGGCAGAACGATCGAAACCAACAATCATTGGCCCTGTGATGGCCTGGCGGCCTGTCCAGGGTGCCTCCCCGCCTGCCGCCCAATGACTGCTGGGATAGGCTCCAGCATCCCCACGACCCTGAGAGCAGGATAAGCGGTTTGGATGGATGGATTTTAGTTGGATCAAGTGTTGGATTGACAAGACCATGCCAGATCGGTCGGGGCTCCATAACGGATCTGCGACTCCTGAAAAACAAGGAATAAGGTGAAAGAGATAGTTGGATCAAGTGCATGGAAATGATGCCCCCCCCCAAAAATAACAAGAAAGAAAAAAAAGCCAAAGGTCTCTGTTGATCTGTTCTGGCACTGACCTGGTTCCATTCACTAAACGCACACGCGCATGTGTATGTATGTGTGTGTGTGTGTGAGAGAGAGAATTAAATTTTAAAGAAAGTCTTTATTTAACAAAAAAATTTAACAAAAAACAGACTTCAAATCTTTCTAAACATAAACAATACTCGTCAAAGTACAAACACTCAATAAGCAACTTTTAACAATCCCAAAAAACAATCATTCAACAACAACTCAAAAAATAAAAAAACAGGTAAGAACCCTTTTATCTGAGCTCTGCAGCAAGAACCAGCTCCTCCTTTATGGTTGAACACAGCACCCCTTTATAACACCACAAAGTTGTGAATGTGTCCATATCTTTCATCGCCTTGTAAAAATTGAAGTCTACTCTTATCCTGGCCTTCACCATCCTGCTAAACAACAGTTCAACATGACATTCTATACATTCTTTAATTCTTTTTTTCCGGCTGACATAGATAGCCATTTTTGCCTGCCCTGCAATGAAGTTTAAGAGTTGACATTTATATTTTACACGTTGGCTGTATTTGGAACCAAAAATAAAATTCTGTTTGCAGAAACTTTCCCCAGATGATCTCAATAAGCGTTCTAGTAGCAGAAACAGGGGTGTGAGCCTCACACATTCTGAAAAGCAATGAAAAACTGTTTCTCTCTGGGCACAACAGGTACAGTTGTCATTCACATGAGGGTCGAGCACAGAAAAAAAAGCATTGACCACCACTATGCCATGCAAGACCCTCCACTGCAGATCATCAGCTTTTTTAATTAACGGTGGTTTGTATAAACCCCTCCAGACTGGCTTCACATTCTCCCCCAAGCCCAGCTGGGCTCTCCAGGGTGTATCAGTCCGACCACTCAGTTTTTCTTTATTCAGGCTTTTTACCAGCATACTATACTACATAGTCTTACCTTTAAGTACATTCAACCTCTCGTTAAGAAAATTTCCCAAATCCAAAAGTGGTCTCATGCAATTTTTTCAGATCAGGAACAACCTTTAAAACAGGAAATGGATCCTCACAATTGGGATGAGTAAAACCACTGCAGTATGATGTCAAAAATCCCCGTTCTATTGCTGTGAGCTGACCGTTCCACTTAGATAGTACCTGACTAAGGAGGCGTGTAGATTTCACTCCCAGGTGAGATGCTAGTGCAGCAGCATTGTCCAGATTGGGCCCCGCCAGCTCCACCACCTGACCCAACGTGACGACCTTTGCCTGGCAGAACAGCTTTGATACAGCGGGTCCGATGTCGCAGAACGTGTCCATATGCCCACCATACACCACCGGCTCTTTTAGAAGCCAGCTCAGAGAGTCAGAACAGCCCATTCTCTCCTTCTTGAACATATTCCACACTCTTATGAGCCCACGATAAAAACCAGGCAATCCGTTGAGGTCTGAGTTGTTAATAGCCATTAAAAACAAAGGCAAGTCTATTACGAGTCCACAACACCGTTGGAAGTGTTGCACAGGCTGCTGGGCGCCACACTAAGTCTCTAGGTCCAGTGAGCAATCTTTGAATGAACGGGAGGCGGAAGGCTGCACCCCTGCTGGCCAGATGGATCAGCCTTGACCCCCTTCATCTTTAGGAAGGTACAGCACACTCTGAGGAATCCAGTGCAAGTTGTCCTAGAAAAAGTTCACCAGCACAGCCTGAATCTTGGCCAGGAGGTTAGTTGGAGGATCAACGCATGTTAATCGATGCCATAGCGTTGATGACACCAGGTTGTTGATTACTAACATGTGACCCCTATATGACAGTTTTGGTAGAATCAATTTCCACTTCCTAAGACGCCCTTCTACTTTTTCCAAAACATTCTCACAATTCTTATTTGAAAAAGTGTCATTCCCCACAAACACTCCCAGATATTTCATCCCTCCCCTTTTTCGTGTCAACCCCCCAGGTAACATGAGCTTACCGTTCAGTCCCTCTCTACCATCAGTGCCTCACTTTTTCCCCAGTTTACCCTAGCTGATGATATCTGACCAAACCTGTTAACATTTTTTACTAAGACATGAACATCTCTTTGGTCCTTTACAAACACAGCCACATCCTCGGCATAGGCAGAGAGCTTAAAAGTTGCGCCGCAACCAGCAAAAGCAACTCCAGACAACTCACACCTCAATTTATGCAACAGGGGCTCAATGGCCAGGGAGCACAACATTCGGGACAAAGAGCATACCTGCCTGATCCCCCTTTGAACCTTAAAAGGTGCACTCAAACCACTGTTAATTTTAAGTACACTCTCAATGTCACTGTACAAAACCTTGATCGTAGCTATAAAACCTGGGCTGAGACCGAAAGCTTTCATGGTTTGCCACAAGTGCTGGTGTTCAACCCGGTCAAAAGCCTTTTCCTGATCTATGGAAATAAGACCAGTTTCAACTCCCAATGAACTAGAGATGTCCAAAACGTCCCTAATTAATGTAATGTTGTCAGTGATCAGCCTACCGGGCACACAGTAAGTCTGGTCAACGTGGATGACCTCCTTCATCACCTTTCTCAGTCTGTTTGCTAACACCTTAGAAAAGATCTTGTAATCAGTGCAGAGCAGGGTCACTGGCAGCCAGTTCTTAATGTCCTGCAAATCCCCTTTCTTTGGCAAGAGCATAATGATGGCCCTTCTGCAACTCTGAGGCAACCGCCCCTCAGTTGCACTGTTCCTCAGGACAGTCAACAAATACCATCCGAGCACCGGCCAAAAAGACTTATAGAAGTCCACACGTAAACAATCTATACCAGGTGCCTTGCCACTTTCCAGACTTTGCAGGACGTCATGAAGTTCTTACGGGGACAGTTGTACCTCGAGGTCTGTATTGAGTGCTTTCTCAACCTTTTTTAGCCCATCATAAAATGATTCAGCCCCCAGCACATCCTGCCTGAATTCACTCTTATAGAGATCACTGTAAAACCCTGCTGCATATTTCAGAATCTCAGAAAAATCTGATCTGATAGCTGCACACCAGTGTTAGTACGCAGAGAGTGAATGGGTTTTCTCTGCCCATTCTTGCGCTCTAGACTAAAGAAAAAGTGAGAAGGAGCATCCATATGTGTGACGTTCAGAAAGCATGAGTGGACCAGTGCCCCCTGTGCTGTAATACCCAGCAGGCTAGCCAAAGCAGACTTTCAGGATTTGAGAGCCTCTACATGGCCTCTATCTCCTGTGGAATCTGCCAAATTCTGTAGTTCCACCATTTCATCCTCTAGATCTCTCATAGATCTGGTTATGTCTCTGGTGACATTGCGAGTGTACTACTGGCAAAACTGCTTTATCTGACACTTGCCAATGTCCCACCATTGCTGTAGAGAACTAAATTCAGACCTTCGGCTTCTATATTGGCCCCAGAAAAACTTAAAAGCATCTCTTAAGTTGTTATCATTTAGAAGGCCTGTGTTAAAATGCCAGAAAGCACTATTTGTTTTAACACTCTGTATGAAAACCGAGCACTGTACAAGAGAGTGGTCAGAGAAACAAACTGGAAGTATGTTACATTGTTTAAACACATTAAAATGATGTTTAAAACAATAAAACTGATCAAGCCGTGCCATGGATAGCGCATTATCTTCTAAATTTGTCCATGTATACTGCCTTTGGGTCCCATAAAAAGCTCTCCAACCATCTTTCAGTTCACACGAATTAACCAAGCGTGTGAGCCGACTAAGAGATGCAGGGTGTGGTTCCTGATGGTTCCTGTCCAGCTTGCAATTCTCTGTACAGTTAAAGTCGCCTCCCAGAAATAAATACTCCTCACTGTCACATTTACTAATAACATCAGATAACACATCCAAAAAAGCTAATCTTTCGGGGCCAAGGTGTTATGTCTGCACACATCGACAGTGCTGCATTTGATTTGGTGCTGTTCTATTGTGCTGGGGGATCGATTGGTGATGCCTGCGAGCTCTGGGTTGTTTGATCGGGTCTGCCTGTGATGCTGTGTCAGTCTAAATAAAGAATGCAACATAGCGGTTGTGTCGAGCGACAGCGCTGTGTCCTGACGTGATTTCTAAATACAATATTGGCGACGAGGATGGCTGATATCTCTCTCCCACCACCTGCCCCCTTCCTGGCATTACCTGGCAAGCCTCCGGTACCATGGACTCGCTGGCTACATAGTTTTGAAAATTACATCATCGCCTCAGGGCTCGACGACGTGAGCCAGGCTAGGAAGACGGCTCTGTTGCTACACTGCTTGGGAGCAGAGGGTCATCATGTGCTCGGGACTCTGGGGAACATCACAAACTTTGACGAAGCTGTGGGACTTATGAGCACCCATTTCGCTGCTCCACAGAGTGCCCTCCTTCGGCGATTTATATACCGTCAGCGACACCAACTGCCTGGTGAGTCTGTGCAGCAGTATGTAGCTAATTTACGAGGGCTAGCTAGCTCAGGCAAGTTTGGCGCGCTTCAGGACGAGATGGTTCGCAACCAGCTAATCGAACACACCAACAACGCAAAGGTGCGTGAGACTCTCCTGCTGGAAAAAGACGATCTGCTGCTGTCCAGAGCAATTACCATCGCACTACAGGTTGAGGGAGCAGCTGAGTGTGCTGCTACGCTAAATACACAGCAAGTGGCCACCTCCAGTCATGCTGCCAACGACTCCTCACTCGGGACGCAACCCAGCCAGAGCGAGGCGGGCGCCGACTCCACTGGGGACGTCTTGCAACTGCAACGACGGCGTTCTCGGCCCCGCCCTCAACAGTCCTGTGGTAACTGTGGATCTCGGTCTCATGTTTCAAGGGCTCAGAACTGCCCTGCCCGTGGCCAGACATGCCGTAGCTGCGGTAAGCAAAATCACTTTGCCAACGTCTGTCGATCTTCCCCGGCTGGGTCAGAGGGCCACACCCCCCAGTCTTCAACCGCCGTCATTCACAAGGTGAGCTCTGGGCCAGTGTCATTCAAATCATGCACAGTCAACATTAATGATGTGTGCATCCCCCTGCTGTTGGACACCGGCGCAGGTGTGTCTCTCCTGAATGTTGATACCTACAGTCAATTTTTCGGTTCACTGCCACTGTCCGCACCCTCAGCTGTCCTCTGTGGGTATGGTGACTCCAAAATTGATCTGGTTGGCTCTCTCCAAGTGACTGTCTGCTATGGAACCAAGCTGGTGCCCAATGCAGTTTTTCATGTGGCACGCCGTGGGGCCAACCTGATGGGCCTGGACCTGTTCTCCGCTCTGGGGTTCTCCCTCTTAGACACAAGGGGGGCAGCAATCCTGACTGTTGCCACACCTTGGCAGCAGAAGTGGCCATCGCTGTTTATGGGGCTGGGCTGCCTCTCCGCCTTCGCCCATCAACCTCTCCTCAACCCTGCTGTGAAATCTGTCATCCAACCACTGCGCCGCATCCCATTGGCTCTCCGTGATGGGGTCTCCGCCGAGCTGCAACAACTGCTGGAAGCTGGCATCATTGAACCGGTGGACGCGTCACCTTGGGTCTCAAACCTCGTGGTGGCTAAGAAGAAGTCGGGGGGCCTGCATGTCTGCGTCGATCTACGTGCAGTAAATAAGGCAGTGGTCCCTGATAAGTATCCACTGCCCACCTCAGAGGAACTCACTGCTCAGTTCTATGGCTCTGAGGTGTTCTCCAAGCTCGACCTCAGACAGGAGTACTTACAGGTGCCCCTCCACCCCAACAGCCGAAACCTCACAGCCTTTGTGACACATGCAGGAGTGTTTCGCTACACCAGGATGCCTTTCGGTCTCAGCTCCTCCCCTAGCTGCCTCCAGAAAATCATGGTCTCCGTGCTGGCTGGCACGTGGCCATTTATCTAGACGATATAGTGGTACACGGGCCCACCAGTGAAATTCACGACAAGCGCCTCAACATGGTCTTCGCAGCCCTGTCCAAGCACAAGCTAACTCTCAATGCTGAGAAATGTGTCCTCTCTGTGCCAGCCATCGACTTCGTGGGGTTCCGGCTGTCAGCGAGCGGTATAACTCCACTACAATCCAACGTGGACGCCATTCAGGCCATCCCTGAGCCCAGCTCGGCCGCCCAGGTCGCCTCCTTCCTGGGTATGACAAGTTACTACCTGAGGTTTCTTCCCCAGTACTCTGCGACCACAGCCCCCTGCGCCAGCTGCTGCGTAAGGACGAGCCATGGGTGTGGTCAAAGGCATGCAGTGACACTGTGCATGATCTCAAGACTCAACTGATTTCACCACCAGTGTTGGCTTACTTCGACATCTCCAGCTCCACCTTTGTGACCTGTGATGCATCAGCCACAGCGATAGGGGCTGTGCTGTCTCAAACCCAGAACGGTGTGGAGAAGCCCATCGCCTTCGCCTCCCGTGCCCTCAACCTGACCGAGCAGCGGTACTCCGTGGGTGAGCATGAGGCGTTAGCCTGTATCTGGGCTTGTGAAAGGTGGCACCACTACCTCTATGGCCACTCCTTCACCCTCAGGACAGATCACCAGGCCCTAACAGCGCTGCTGTCCACATCTGGGACAGGCCACAAACCCCTGAGGTTGCACCGCTGGTCTGACCGCCTCCGCCAGTACAACTTCAGCCTGCAGTTCACCCCAGGCAGAGACAATGTTGTCGCCGACCTGCTCTCTCGCTCTGTCTCCACCCCAGCTCCACAGACGGACACTGACTGTGTGGAAAAGGACATTGTCCAAATGCTACACACACCCCTTCAGGCCACTGTCTCTCTGCAGAAGCTGAGGGCAGCCTCCGAACAGGACCCTGTCCTCTCCCAGCTCCGCACCTACATCCAGAACGGCTGGCCTCACAAGGTCCCAGAGGAGCTGGCTGCGTTCGCCCGAGTCAGACAGGAGCTCTCCTGCTGGAACGACACCTGCGTGGCACGTGGGTTTTGCACAGTGGTCCCGGCTGCTCTCCGTGCACGTGTTTTGAATATGGCACATGAAGGCCACCTGGGCATTGTGAAACTGAAACAGCGCTGCCGAAACCTGGTGTGGTGGCCGGGGATAGACAGAGATATTGAGGCTCTGGTGAAGGACTGTTCTGCCTGCCTTGTGAGTGGCAAGACTGGCCACCAGGCTCCCCCACCCCTGCAACCTCTCGCCTGGCCCTCTCAGCCCTGGGAACACCTGCAGTTGGACATTTGTGGTGAGATCCATGGAGTTCCCCACCACCAACGCTTCATGGTGGTCGCCTACGATTTACACTCAAAATGGCCTGAATTCACCACTTCTGGCACTGTGACCTCACAGATCATCATCGACTTCCTGGACTCTCTTTTCTCTCGCTGGGGCCTCCCAAAGACCATCACCACTGACAACGGCCCTCAGCTGGTCTCTGCTGAGTTCACTGCTTATCTCGAAAGCAAGGGCATCCGTCATATACGCACTGCGTACTACCACCCCCAGGCCAATGGCGGCGTTGAACGTTTTCATCAGTCACTGAAGAACGGCCTCAGAGCACACATGGCCCAAGGGTGCTCTTTCACGCAGGCCATCCGTCACACTCTGCTGCACTATCGGGCCACACAGCACTCGACCACAGGCGTCTCCCCAGCCTCTCTCATGCTAGGCCGGGAACTGTGCATGCCCCTTGACAGGCTCCGCCCCTCCACACCCCAGGCACCTCCCTCTGGGGTCAGAGCCTCAGTCACTTGTCAGCAGACGCAGATGAAGCAACGGTTTGACCAGTCAAAACGAACCAGGGTGCCAGACATCAATGTGTCAGACTGGGTCAGGGTCCGCAGGCCCCACAGGGACAATAAAATGGCTTCATACTGGTCCTCTCCTCTCCAAGTCACCCGTCAGCTGGGCCCAGCCACTTACCTCCTCAGCGATGGCACTCGGTGCACTCCAGTTGTCTACGGAAGGTGTCAGCTCCGCTACGCACAGCTGGTGACACAACCTTAGCCATTCCCTCAGCATGGCGAGACGCCCCGGGGCTTCATTCAGCTCCTACACGGGCCCCAGACATTCCTGGGCCTCAGCTTCCCCTGCCTTCTCCCTCCCCACCTCGGCCTGCCCAGCCTCAGGCCGCCCCGCGACCTGTTCGCACATGTTTACGCCCTGGCCACCTAGAGGACTTTGTGTCAACCTTTCATGTTTGAAATCCTGCCGCGGGGGGGGGGGGGGGGAATGTTATGTCTGCACACATCGACAGTGCTGCATTTGATTTGGTGCTGTTCTATTGTGCTGGGATCGATTGGTGATGCCTGCAGGCTCTGGGTTGTTTGATCGGGTCTGCCTGTGATGCTGTGTCAGTCTAAATAAAGAATGCAACGTAGCGGTTGTGTCGAGCGACAGCGCTGTGTCCTGACGTGATTTCTAAATACAATACAAGGGTTGGACCATAAACATTTAGAAAAACTAGTTTTGTTTTCATAATGCGCTCTTACTTTCAGTAGCTGGCCTTTGACTGCTTCCTCTACCTCAAGGGAGCATGGCAAAAAATCTCTTGAGAAAAGAATCCCGACCCCACCACTAACATTTGATTTATGACTGAGAATCAATTTTCCAGTCCGATCCCTCTTCCATTCAATTTCATTATCTGCTGTGCTACGTGTTTCTTGCACAAGCAAAACATCCATTTTCTTCAGCTCAACCAGTTTAAACACAGCAGCTCTTTTCATGTCATCTCTTGCTCCATTCAGATTTAAAGTTCCTAATTTTATATTACACATGAGGAGAGTGGGGCTGAACTGTGCCAGAAACAAGCTTACACTGACCAAAAAGATAAAATTACCCAAACTTGTCATAAACATCATTATGAAGTTGCAATTTTCCTTTCTGTACAAATTTTTTCAGCCTGAAGACTTCCTGCTCAGTAAATGTGTTCACCTCCAAGTCCCCTGTGTTTTTCATAAAGCATTTAACTGAGTCAATAAAAAGCTGCAAGTCTGGAAAGTTGTTTTCCACCTTGACTGCCCTCGAACCCTTGGTACCCTGCAAAAACTTCCTGATTTTCAGAAGGCATAACTCCCTTCTGTGTCCACCTGTGTATGAGGACAGGAACCTAACTCACAGTCACTTTCATCTGTGTTCTCATCAGACAAAGAGGAGGATGGCTTTTTATCTTTTGAAGCCCTCTTCGCTTTTAAATTTTCCTGTCTACCCTCAGTCGGCTTCCTTTTAATTGACTTTTTTTATTTTATTTCATCGTCCAACATAATCTCTGCCTCTTCCTCGAGTGCAGACTCTGTCACTCTAACAGCAGTCTGCTGTATTTGCGTCCTCCGACCACAATTCGTATCTCGCCCAGCCAATTTGCTATGATCCCTGTTCTCACTGTTTTCGTTTCCCGTTTCATTCTGTTCAACCTCCCCTACCTGCTCACCCTGGCCATCAGCTGTGACTTGCCCAAGTTCTGTTACCTTCTCAGTGTGCTCAACGTTTTTAAAATGCTCAACCTGCACACCTCCTTCTCCTGCCTGCTCAGTCCGTCCATTTTCCTTATGTTCCCCAGCCTCGGTCTCTTTCTGTGTCACCACCTGGTCTGTTTCTCCCGCCCCTCGCTTCCCAGCCTCCTGTCTGCCCTGTGCCGACTCGGCAGCGCCGTCTCCAGCCAGAGATGCGCCGCTCACGGCGGCATCGGGGGACGATGGCCGCCCTCGAGGCTCAGACCTACCCTCACTCCTTTCGGGACAAGACCTTACTAAATGCCCCTCTGACCCACAGCCAAAACATTTCATCATACCGGATGTTACTAATACAATATAGTCAAACTCGTCAATCCTGATTTTCAGCTTCAGATCCAAATCCTCCGCATTATTTTTCAAAATCATGAAACTTTGCCTCCTATGGGACACAACGTGTCTCAAGTGAGGAGACTGGCAACCGGAAAAGACCATTTTTATCGGGGACACTAGTTGTCCGTATCTTGCGAGCTCCTTCTCAAAAGCTGCATTCCTCATGAACGGGGGAGCATTGGAGATGGTGATTCTCTTGGCTGGGTTAACCAGCGGCAGAACGGGAGTCAACATGTCCCTAATCGCCACACCACTTTCCACCATCTGGTTGACTTTATCAGTACTGTCAAGAAACATGACTACTGCACTGTTCATCCCGGGTGCTGATTTGATGCTTCCATGTCCCACATGCTCGCCTACCGCGAGGCAGCGCTCCTCCACCGACCATGTGACCACCGGAGCCACTTTAATCGCGTGCCGGTGTGTCGACTTCTCAAACGCCGCTCCTCCACCTCCCACAGCGGCCATATTGCCCCGCTACCAAAAATAAAACAACTCCGCTTAAACCTACCACCGAAAAAAACTAACTAAAAATAAACAAGAACCAACCCACAGAAAGCACGTGAAAAGGACCAGACAAAAAAGTCCAAGTTTTAGAAACTCGCTCACACCGAAGCAACACGCTGCTACTCCGCACACTCACTCGCATTTCTGCTCAGAGAGAGAGAGAGAGAGAGAGAGAGAGAGAGAGAGAGAGAGAGAGAGAGAGAGAGAGAGAGAGAGAGAGAGAGCGCATCTAAGATCTGAATCGTATCAAGTGGCGTATTAACCCTCAGTTAGAACTTGGTGTCATGTGGTGCGGTAGCTAAGTTTAGTTTGCCTACCCGTCTCTGTGTATCGCCATACAACTGATCTGACGTCACTACTGTTGTAGGGTAATGTTATGCAGCCAACAGCTCCCCCTGGGGGCACTGATTGATGTATACTTGCCCTGTGTAACGTGCCTCAGTTGCGTTATGGGCACAGCCGGTGAATACATGTTATTAAGCGACACAGCCCGACTCTGTCTGTTATTTATATGCACCTACACTTGCAACATGGTGTCAGAAGCTGTACTGGAACCCAACGTGAGTCTTACGTTGCCTGTTGCTTGAACAGCGTGCGTTTATTTTTTAGTTTTAGTTAGCCTGCTAGCATTAGCATCGAGCCAGGACGATGGCTTCCAATATTCCGCCGCCGGAGCCCATGAAGATGACTGGGGATCTTCACAGCAACTGGGCTAGCTTTCGATCAGAGTTTGAGGATTATTTGCTTGCGACCGGGATCGACAAGGCAGAGAAGCCGGTGCAGGCAGCGACGCTCCGGAGGCTAACGGGGAAGGAATGCCTCCATGTTTACATGCACAACCTGGGACTCACAGCGGAAGAGCAGAAAGACGCCGGAGCGATACTCGACAAACTGGGGGAATACTTTACACCTACCAAAAACGTCATCTTTGAGAGGTATGTTTTTGGCAACCTTAAACAAGAGGAAGGAGAACCTGTGGATGCTTTTGTCACAAGACTGAGAGAAAAGGCTGCCACATGTGAATATGGAGCTATAAGAGACGAGCTTATAAGGGACAGGCTTGTTCTTGGAACAACTGATGAGGGCGCCAGACGACGCATGTTAAGAGAAAAGGAGCTTACGTTGGAGGGAGCTATTGACATTTGCCGTGCAGCGGAGGTGTTGGACAATAAGTTAAAATCCATGTCACTTAGCAGCTCTGTGCCTGGGGAGAGCATCAATGTAGCACATGGACAGCGACCAGGAGGGAGACCTACCAGCAGGCCATCCGAGCCCACCAACACATCTGCACAGCCACAGAGAGGCACAGGTGAATGCAAGTACTGTGGCACACTGCACAGACGGGGGCGAGACCTGTGCCCCGCATTTGGAAAGTCATGTCGCTTGTGTGGCACTGCTAATCACTTTGCCAAAGTATGCATGAAAAGAGGCCAGCAAGCACGTCAGTTGAACGCTGTGGATGACCCGCCGCTAGGGGACCCGGAGGACAGCGACCGCGATGAGAGGGATGTGTACACGGCTGAGAGCGTGGGGGCTGTGAACACTCAAAGGAAAAAGTGGTTTGTAAACCTGCCACTGCACAGAGGGGTCCAGAGGTGCCAGCTTGACTCTGGAGCCACCTGCAACGTGATGAGCTTGAAAGACAAGATGAGACTGGCGCCTAGAGTGCCTCTTCAGAAAAGTCTCACCAGGCTGAGACTCTACAACAGTGAGTGGATGAGCTCAATGGGCATGTACAGCACACAGTGTGTCATCAGGGGCAAGACGCACAGACTGGACTTTGAGGTCATGCGCACCAGCCAGAAGCCCTTGCTTTCAGGGGAGACATGCGAGAGACTTGTCTTGATACGCTTCACCATTCCCGAAGAGCTGAATAAAGTGGAGCACTGCAAGACAGGTGAGCTAACCAAAGGCTGTCTCATTAACACTTACAATGACGTGTTCACCAGCCCAGTCGAGTCACTGCCGGGTGATGTTCATTTCGAGTTGGATAGCACTGTGGCCCCTGTCCAGTGCACACCAAGAAATGTCCCGGTGGCCCTCAAGGCAGCTGTTAAGGCGCAGCTGGACCAATATGAAAAGGATGGACACTTAACCACAGTCACTCAGCCCACAGGCTGGATTAGCAATCTGGTCATAGTGAAGAAGCCGGACAAATTGAGGCTTTGCATCGACCCCAAGCCACTTAACTGAGCCCTGAAAAGGTCCCATTACCTCATGCCCACTTTAGATGACGTGCTGTACAAGCTGCCTAAGGCACGTATCTTCACCCTGGTGGATGTGCGTGACGCATTCTTGCAGTGTCGCCTTGATGAGGAGAGCAGCTTGATGACAACGTTCTGGACGCCGTGGGGTAGAAAGCGATGGCTGAAGCTCCCTTTCGGCATGTCAGTCGCACCAGAGCTGTACCAGAGGAAACAACATGAGCTGCTGGCCGGTTTGAAAGGAATTGAGCCCATAGCCGATGACATCCTCATAGTCGGCTGTGGGGACACGGAGGAGGAGGCCGTTTGCAACCACGACGCAAACCTCATTGCTCTGATGGACAGATGCAGGGAAGTGAAGCTGAGGCTGAGCATAAAAAAGCCACAGTTTCGTGTGAGGGAGGTCCGCTTCCACGGCCACATACTGTCGGCGGAGGGCCTCAAAGCTGATCCTGAGAAGGTCAGGGCAGTCCTGGACATGCCAAACCCCACGGATGCAAAAGCCGTTCAGCGGTGTGTCGGCTTTGTTAACTTTTTATCGAGGTTCATGCCCCGCTTGTCAGAGGTGTGTGAACCGCTGAGAAGGTTGCTGGACAAAGATGTGCTGTGGCACTGGTTATCCAAACATGATGCTGCTATGAAGGAAATCAAGATGCTGGTCACGGCAGTGCCAGTACTACGTTACTATGATGTCAGCAAGCCAGTCACCATACAGAGCGACTCCAGTCAGACCGGTTTGGGCTGCTGCCTGCTTCAGGGGGGACAGCCGGTCGCGTTCGCCTCCCGCGCGCTGAACCAGACGGAGCAAAACTATGCACAGATTGAGAAGGAGTGCCTGAGCATCGTCTTCGCTTGTCAACGCTTCCACTACTACCTATATGGGAGGGGTGATGTGACTGCAGAGACCGACCACCGCCCGCTGGTGTCAATCTTCACTAAGCCCCTTCTCAGTGCACCAAAGAGCCTTCAAAGCATGCTCACTTCAGAACTACTGCCTCACGGTGATGTACAAGCCAGGCCCTGAAATGTACATAAGTGACACGCTCAGCAGAGCCACCACCCCGCCACAGAGAACGGACACTCAGTACAGACGTGAAATGGTCTGCAGCGTGCAGCAGGTGCAGTACAACACGGCAGCCATTCAGCAAGCAGACTATCTAAACGTCACCAGCCAACGCCTCGCACAGATTCGAAAACACACAGAGGAGGATGTGTGTCTTCAAACACTCAAGTCGGTCGTGCTGGAGGGATGGCCAGAACACAAAGAGGAGAGCCCCATAGCCATCAGAGAATACTGGGCCATCAGAGATGAAATAAGCGCACAGGACGGTGTGCTTTTTAGGAGCCAGCGTGTCATCATTCCGAAAGCTATGCGTCCTGAGATGCTGAAACGGATCCACTACAACCACGTGGGGGGTGAGGCTTGTTATAGACAGGCCCGGGATACTCTCTACTGGCCAAATATGCAGGGGGAAATCAAAGACTATGTGCAGCAGTGCTCAGTCTGTAACGAGTATGCACACGAGCAACAAAAAGAGACTATGATGTCACACCCGCTCCCCACACATCCCTGGCAGCTGGTGAGCATGGACTTGTTCAGCTACGCAAGGCAGGACTTCCTGCTCATGGTGGATCACTATTCAGACTTCTGGGAGATTGATCTACTCCCAGACCTGTCGGCAGAAACGACCATCCGAAGGTGCAAGGCGCAGTTTGCACGGTACGGTATCCCTGACCGGGTCATTTCCGACTGCGGAGGTCAGTGTGATTGTGGAGACTTTGGGGCGTTTGCGAGGGAGTGGGGCTTCGAACATGTCATGTCCTCCCCGAGACACCCAAAAGCTAACGGCAAAGCAGAGTCTGCAGTGAAGATTGTGAAAGGCCTATGCAGAAAAGCAGACCGGGCCGATGAGGACCCCTGGAAGGCTTTTCTACATTGGAGAAACACACCCACTGAGGGCATGCGCTGCAGCCCAGCACAACGGCTGATGTCACGGAGGCTGAGAACTCTTCTCCCTGTGGCCAACCAGCTGCTAGCACCTCAGATCATCACTGGGGTCACAGACAAGCTAAGGGCGAAGCATCAGGCAGCGAAGCTGACATATGACAGAACTGCGAGGGATCTGCCAGACCTAAACGTCGGCCAGCCTGTCAGGATGAAACCAATCCTGGGTGACAGGACAGGCCGATGGAGGAGAGGTGTATGCCTGCAGCAGGTGGGACCTATCTCGTCAACATGGAGGGAACCACGTACCGTCGCAACAGGGTTGATCTCCGACCAGCAGAGGTTGCCCCTCCACAGCCGTCAGCCCACACAGAACGGCCACCGGAGCAGCCTGTGGGCGCGTGTGCAGCTGAAGGGGGCCCTGTGAGCGGGGGCAGCATGGAGGAAGTCGTCAGCAGCCCTGTAATGTCTCCAAGGTCGTCAGCCCCGAGGTCGCCGCCATCTCCCCCACAGGCTGTGACCACACCATGCCGTGAGTTACAGGGCCGGGCCTTCTCCCCGGAGCGGGAGGCAGATTAAGCCTCCAGAAAGACTTGACCTCTAGGTCATACACTGTAGAGATTGACACACACACACACTCACACACACATACACACACACTGGACTGTGGACATTAAAAAAAAAAACGAAACAAAAACTGTGATGTTCACTTCTAATGTTCTTATTCAGTGGTCTTGTGGATGTTCTGATGCTACCATTTTGTCGTTATTGTTCTGCAAAGGTTTTGGTTGATATTGACTTGCTTTTCCTTCTTGATGCACTATTTCCATTGCACTATTTTAATATTGGGATATGAGCACTAATGTTCTAATGGCTAATACTATCCATTATATTATTTGGTATTGTATTCTACGAAAGGAAGGGAGATGTTGTAGGGTAATGTTATGCAGCTAACAGCTCCCCCTGGGGGCACTGATTGATGTATACTTGCCCTGTGTAACATGCTTCAGTTGCGTTATGGGCACAGCCGGTGAATACATGTTACTAAGCGACACAGCCCGACTCTGTCTGTTATTTATATGCACCTACACTTGCAACAACTACTCCGTTGTTTTAATCATACTCATATCCCGGTACGGTTGAACCTGGAGGAGAGATGACCGAGTAAGAAATGTTCTTGCTTTTGGTCAGTGTCCAGAGGGATACACCAGAACAGAGAGGCAGACTTTACGGCGAAATGCAGCCAAGTTCAGACTTCCTGGTCAGTAATAAAATTTTGAAACATTTTGGAAATAAATTTGAATACATAAAAACAAAGACATAACATAGCTTTTTTTGTCTTGATGCAGATGGGGAACTTTTTTATGGACGGAGGAAGGCTGTGAGGACAAAGACAGAATGCAAATCCCTGTTTTGCAAATTCCATAGCAGCTCTGTTGGAGGCCACAGCGGCCAGGAATCTCTACCGACATTGGGAAATGGGTTAGTAATCAATGACCTGCTGCCCTGATTAGCTGGTTGTGTAGGTCTTGCTAGCTATTTGGTGCTAGCAACATCCCACCAGATAAACACTTCCAAGTAAGACGACAGACGGGGTTCTCTTCTATCAACTTTAGTTGGAAACTTGTGAAACTGTAACACAATACAGACACTGTATCAGAAATGCATGCAACATTACATCTCAGCTAGCAACAGAAATGCGACATCACGGCTAACAAGAATATAGAGCTAATGGAGCTAGCCTAGTCTAACTTAGTTACATAACAATTCGGCTGAGTATATTAATATATTTTTTAACATACAAACTGTACTCACAGACGTTGCTTTAGCTGGCAGGAAAATAAAAAAAACTGTTGAAGAACTGCAGAACTGACGACTGTTAGAGACGAGAGCACCAACGTAACGTCACACTGGAGTAGGGAGCCTCGCGTGCGTCAATTTAAACAATAACCAACCATGGCTATATACTACCACAAGAGGGCGCTCTGATGTGAGATAAACATACAGCTACTCAAGAGGCAGAACACTGGTCATCTATTAGTTTTAATAATCACATGTTACTATTACTTCCGCAGTTAGTTTTCTTACTCTCGCTCCATATCCATTTACTTTTTTACTTTAAATGTGTTCACTCTTCTGATTGGTTACCCTCAACAAACCCACTAATGTTTTCTTCATTCTTCCAGGTCAGTGAATGTGGTCAGTGCCAAAGGGTTGAAAAACCCCTCGTGACTGATGCTAAACTGGACAGTATTAAGGTAAATGAGCATTTTCGTATATGTGAGTTACTATAGAATTTTAAAAATCATAAATCAGGGTACTGTAATGGACTGGTGGCCTGTCCAGGGTGTATCCTCACCTGCCGCCCAATGACTGCTGGGATAGGCTCCAGCATCCCTGCCGCAACCCTGAGAGCAGGATAAGCGGTTACGGTAATGGATGGATGGATGGATAAATCAGGGTATATAAACATTTGACCCACTGGCAAATTGGGCTAACATATAAGATATCTGTTGTCCCCAAATCCTACCAAATCATCACAAACAGGAGTTTATATACTGTACATCCAGTTTTGCTTTTGTTAGGGTTCATCAGTCTGGGAATTGCTCAGTATTGACCTGACAGGCCCACTTCCCAAGTATCTGATGGCCATATTTACATTTTGACAGCCACATATATTTTTCCAAGTGGGTGGAAGCATTCCCATTAAAAACTAAAAGTGCTGAGGAAGAAGCTAGAAACCTTTTTTCTATAATTTACAGGCACAGTTGCCCTGTCATAATTATTTTCTTATTTTTTGGACCCCCCCCCCTTTTTTTTCTCCTAAATTGTACTCACCTCACTCTTCTGAGCCGTCCCGGTTGCTGCTCCACCCCTTCTGCCTATCCAGGGAGGGCTGCAGACTACCACATGCCTCCTCTGGTACATGTGGAGTCTCCAGCTGCTTCTTTTCACCTGACAGTGAAGAGTTTCACCAGGGGGACCCCCCAGTTCCCCCTCCCCCGAAAACATGCGCCCTGACCTACCAGAGGAGGCGCTAGTGCAGTGACCGGGACACATACCCACATCCTGCCTCCCACCCGCAAACACTGCATTGGAAACCAATCGTTGGTTTCAGTCATTAGGCACTGTATTGTTTATAAGGGTGGGGACACCTGCAGCCAGGTGAGACTGAGGAGGTCACTTAGATGAGCGATGAAACGTTTCTCTCAATGAACGCTGAGTCCAGATGAACTGATTCCACTTCCTGTGATTCTCTTACTTGGATTACTGAGCATGCATAAAGACAAACGTATGAGAGCTCAGCTGAAAAGAAAGCTTAACTTACACCATTTTAGCAGGTAAAATATAATTCTATAACCTAACTTTACAATTTTGCATGACCTCAATAATATTTCTACAATATTTGATAATTTTTGTAATTTTCCAGGTGTTTTCCATGACTGGAAAATGAGTGTATTCATTTTCAGGAACTCCGGGACGTGTGAGAACCCTGAAAACTTGACAGCCTCACTGAAATGGTCTCTTTCACAAAACAGTTTAATATGTGTGAACTAAAATAAGTGTTTTTCATAAGAAACGACACCAATCTGTCCTTCCACAGATAGCTGAAACATGTTAGCATGCTAGCACTGATCCAAAGAGGTTTCAACAAGGGGCGTTGACAAGCACCCTGATCTGCTAGCAGGGAGCCGAGGATGGGATGAAGGGACCATGTATGTGACCTTTTCTAAAGTCATTTTGGTGACATATCTATGCCAGATATGATGCTGACAATAATGGAGGTTAAGTGCATTTATTACCTTGGCTGAAAATGGCAGAGAAGTATGTAGGAGTGGTGCAGGATATGTATGAGGGAAGTGTGACGGTGGTGAGGTGTGCGGTAGGAATGACGGATGGGTTCAAGGTGGAGGTGGGATTACATCAAGGATCGGCTCTGAGCCCTTTCTTGTTTGCAATGGTGATGGACAGGTTGACGGACGAGATCAGGCAGGAGTCTCCGTGGACTATGATGTTTGTGGATGACATTGTGATCTGTAGTGAGAGTAGGGTGCAGGTTGAGGAGAGCCTGGAGAGGTGGAGGTATGCACTGGAGAGAAGAGGAATGAAAGTCAGTAGGAGCAAGACGGAAGACATATGCGTGAATGAGAGGGAGGACAGTGGAACGGTGAGGATGCAAGGAGTAGAGGTGACAAAGGCATTTGAGTTTAATTACTTGGGGTCAACTGTTCAAAGTAGCGGGGAGTGGTGAAGAGAGGTGAAGAAGAGAGTGCAGGCAGGGTGGAGTAGGTGGAGAAGAGTGTCAGGAGTGGTTTGTGACAGAAGGATATCAGAAAGAGTTAAAGGGAAGGTTTACAAGATGGTTGTGAGACCAGCTATGTTATATGGTTTGGAGACAGTGGCACTGATGAAAAGACAGGAGGTGCAGCTGGAGGTGGCAGAGTTGAAGATGCTGAGATTTTCACTGGGAGTGATGAAGAAGGACAGGATTAGGAACGAGTATATTAGAGGGACAGCTCACGTTGGTCGGTTTGGAGACAAAGCAAGAGAGGCAAGATTGAGATGTCTTGGACATGTGTGGAGGAGAGATGCTGGGTATATTGGGAGAAGGATGCGGAATATGGAGCTGCCAGGGAAGAGGAGAAGAGGAAGGCCAAAGAGGAGGTTTATGGATGTGGTGAGGGAGGACATGCAGGTGGCTGGTGTGACAGAGGAAGATGCAGAGGACAGGAAGAGATGGAAACGGATGATCCAATGTGGCGCCCCCTAACGGGAGCAGCTGAAAGTAGTAGTAGGTCATAATAAGAAGTGAAGGGGAGATGCTCTCTGCTTCTTTCAACCAATTAACAAGTGGTTTTAGAAAGTGCGTGTGCACGTCGGAGTGCATGTGCACGTAATAAAATTGCAATGCAACACCATCCACATGAGTATCATAGAAATATAACTTATTACTGGCCAAATAGCTCTACCAACTGAACGGATAAGTAAAATTGAACAAGGATCACCACTAAACTCTCGTTTGTGAACATCCAAAATAAACAAATTTGTATTTTTACAAGGTCCAATAAGCAGGCGTTTTAATTAAAATACTTTTTTTCCTCACAAAATGATGAAATCATGGCCTATAGCTTACATTAGAGGTTTTTACATCAGCATCTTAAAAAGAGATCAAATAATGCAAAGATGAGAATGGGCTTCACTCCCCATCTCTCTACAAAATGTGAGCGCTGCATCAACACTGTAACTCTGTAAAGAGGAAAAGGGCACACTTTGAATAATCTGATTTTTTATTTTCCAAACATCTCAGCATTCTGAAAAATAAAATACAAACACAAAACAGCATGTACAGTACATTCCAAGGCCATATTTAGCATTGGGAGGTACCATTATATAGTATTTTATAGATAGATATATACACAGTGTGTGTGTGTGTGTGTGTGTGGGGGGGGGGTCTGTAGGCTGGCCCCCAGAAATATTTCAGGTGCTCAGAGCTCATTTCCTGAATATTGCGAGGGTATGGCTCCCCCAAATGTGTATGATATACTGCCATGGCATGTACTACTGCAGCGTGATCACACCTCCTGAGTAAACTTCTATAGCAACCAATCCAAACGTTTGTTGGAAAATAAAAACCCTTCTTAAAGCTAAAAACAAAGAATTTATAGAGCATTTCAATCAAATTCAGTACATAAGCAAGACTCCAGTATACAGTTCAGATCTGAGCAATTCGCATGCAAAATTGAAAAAATCGTTCACAGGATTATTGAGCAAGCAGACAAACTGACCAAAAAGCAGCATTAAATTGGAATTTCAGTCTTTTCCAGAACCAAAATTTGAAGACAGCAGAATATTCACAACTAGTCCAGTGCAGACAACATTTCTGCATGGGGAGGATTTCAGCAAAAGGTCAGTAGTTCAAGAATTCAGACGTCGCCACTGCACAAGTTCCACATTTACTGCACGTTCGCTGAACTTGTGATGTGTTCTGGCTTTAGTTCCAAGAACTTAGATAAAAAAGAAAACATTTTAATAATCTGAAAAATAAGATAAACCGTTTGCTGTCCAGCTGTTGCAAGTTCATTCATTCATTCATTCATCATCAGCCGCTTCTCCGGGGTCGGGTCATGGTGGCAGAAAGGTAAGTAGGGCACTCCAGACATCCCTCTCCCCAGCAACACTCTCCAGCTCTTCCTGGGGGATCCCAAGGCGTTCCCAGGCCAGATTGGACATGTAGTCCCTCCAGCGAGTTCTGGATCTACCCCGGGGTCTCCTCCCTGTTGGCCGTGCCCAGTAAACCTCCAAAGGAAGGCGCCCAGGGGGCATCCTAATCAGATGCCCGAACCACCTCAACTGGCTCCTTTCAATGTGAAGGAGCAGCGGCTCTACTCCGAGCTCCCTTCGGATGTCCGAGCTCCTCACCCTAAGGCTGAGCCCAGTCACCCTATGGAGGAAACCCATTTCAGCCGCTTGTATCTGCGATCTCACCCTTTCAGTCACTGCCCAAAGCTCATGACCATAGGTGAGGGTTGAAACAAAGATTGACTGGTAGATTGAGAGCTTTGCCTTCCGGCTCAGCTCCCTCTTCACCACAACGATCCGGTACAACGTCCGCATTACTGCTGATGCTGCACCAATCCGCCTGTCAATCTCCCGCTCCATCCTACCCTCACTCTTGAACAAGACCCCGAGATACTTGAACTCCTTCCCTTGAGGCAACAACTTATCCCCAACCCGGAGGGAGCAATCCACCATTTTCCAGTAGAGAACCATGGCCTCAGACTTGCGAGGTTTCGACTCTCATCCTGGCCATTTCACACTCAGCCGCAAACCGCCCCAATGCATGCTGGAGGTTGCTTTCTGATGAAGCAAACAAAACCACATCATCTGCGAAGAGCAGAGATGCAATTCTGAGGCTCCCAAAACGGACACACTCCCCACCTTGGCTGCGGCTTGAGACTTGCTACACATGATCCAACTAATTTTAACTGACTCATTTTTCATCATCTGAAGGCCTGCTTGCTGACACGCTGTTTTTTGAAGTAATATATCTTAGTAGTGAGCCAAATATAGGTATTCACTTTTGAATGATGGCTAGGTCTGTGAGAGAAAAAGTACACATTACACTCATTTGACCCAAAAAAAAAAGGCAGATAAGGTGTCTTCGGCAAGATGGCGGAGGGAGCACACGGTAAACAGCTCCGAGTAGCAAAGCCTTGAAAATTGATTAATTTAAACTTAAAACTTACAAGAACTTCTGCCAAATCTGTCGAAGTCATTCAGCATCTAGTAAGGAACCCCAGTCACCTTTTAACAACAGCAAAGTTGACACTACGGCATGGCCAAGGCTAACGCTAAAGCTAGGGCTCTCCTAACACACCACTACTGCGGACCAGAAAACGCCAAAGGGACAAAAAACACCTTGACATCGCCTTCCAAGCCACCTGTACCGCAGAAAAAATACAGAAAGGAGACGAGGGCATGACTGCTGGAGGCCATGCCGGGGATGCCTCAAACGCTGCAGTTCAGGATCTCAACATTCGTTTTGCAGAAGATCTTGTGTTGACCTTGTTGTTGTTGTACTCATTAAAGACCCTTTTAATCTAAAAACTAAAGAAAAAAAAGTTTGGGAGGATAAGGCGGAACTTCCTCTCTGGTGAACCAACCAGAGAGAAGCATCAACTATAGTCGACCAGCGAAAGATGGTAATGTAACGGACAGTGGAAATCTTCCAGATTGCCACTTTGATGTTTCTACTGTGTATCATTCATTAGTCCACAATCTGCAGCGTGTTTCACATATATAGATGTAAAATAACTGCATAAAGGGGGACTTCTGTTAATGGCTCCTGCTGCACATGTATCTACACAATTGGAACATAGTCTGAGATTCAGAACCCTATGTCCAGCCATCCATTATCCGAACCGCTTATCCTGCTCTCAGGGAGCCTATCCCAGCAGCCATTGGGCGGCAGGCGGGGAGACACCCTGGACAGGTTGCCAGGCCATCACACAAGGCCAACATACACACACACACACACACACACACACACACACACACACACACACACACACACACACACACACACAATTTAGTACGGCCGATTCACCTGACCTACATGTCTTTGGACTGTGGGAGGAAACAGGAGCACCCGGAGGAAACCCATACAGACACGGGGAGAACATGCAAACTCCACACAGAGGACGAACCGGGATGACTCTCAAGGTTGGACTAACCCAGGGCTTGAACCCAGAACCTTCTTGCTGTGAGGCGACCGCGCCACCATGCTGCCAGAACCACAGGTGGGAGTCACAAAATACATCTGTAGTCCATCTCCGTTTCTAAAAATATATTTTCATTTCAAGTCAAAATGAAAACACAAACAACACTTATAGTACAAACAATAAAAAAAAAAACAAGTGCAATAGACAAAAAAAGGTTTCCATCACCCATAGACAGAGTGTCGCGCTATAGTCCACCAGCCAATTTGAGTCAAGCTTGCTGATTACTGGCTGTTGCTCCACTGGTGTAGTGAAGACAGGGCTGTATTCCTCCTCTACAGAAGTCAACATCAGCTGAAATTTTCCAAAATCAAAATTTTATTGATATAAAATGAACACACTCGTGGCGACCAATTTTTGGGCTTGCTGGCATTTGTATGCATAGTCACTAGGTATGTTCCTCCTCATTTGGGATTTAGGATAGCGTCACCCTGTGATAGGAGACTAAGAAATAGGCCTAAAAGCCCTCCCCAGGATGGCTCCTCTATTTTTTTAAGTGGTGGTTGATGCATGCACACACCTTTTGGGCTCATTTCTTGTTTGAAATGCACTCCTTCATTCCTTTGCTATGTGAACTGCTTGTTTCCGTCTTTATTATTTTTACATTAACAACTTTTTGTTTGCTAAAGGCACTTAATAAATAGATTTGACTTGACTACATCTAATAGTTTCCACCAGAGGGACCCCTCCTATTCATCCTCACGAGTGCAAAATCAGAAGCAATCTGAAGGAACATGTTCAATCCTTCCCTGTGTCTACAATATTGCTTAGAAATTATGCAACCGGGTCTTGGAACCCCTCTGAAGGATGCTCACCTTACAGGGTGGTCAAACCTACAGAAAAATATACAAAGAGTTGCTTCGCCATTTGCTTTTGTGGTGATTTAAGGGGCGGCGTGGCTCAGGAGGTACAGCAGGAAGGTTCCTGGTTTGATCCCCGGCTCCTCCATAGAGCGTAATGAAGTGTCCTTGAGCAAGACACTGAACCCCTAACTACCCCTGATGAGCAGGTTGGCACCTTGCATGGCAGCCTCCACTATCAATGTATGAATGTGAGGCATACATTGTAAAGCGCTTTGAGTGGTCGGTAGACTAGAAAGGCGGTCTATAAATGCAGTCCAGTGACCATTTTAAAGAATAAAATGTCACATGATTGAGGGTGGGGTGGCACCATTGTTCAACTTTGGTTCGCAGCTCAGCTATGAGAGAGACGGAGAGACATGCTTTCACCTCTGACATTGTCAAGTCACACAGAAATGTCACCATCAAGTCCTGTCTCCTATCTGACAGAAAGCCAAACTGCATTTTTTAAAATTTGTTTATCTACTTTTTTTTATTTTTCTTTACTCTAGCAAAACTGTACTGTAGCGAGCGCTGTGTTGTAATGAATCTTTGCACACTTTTCTGTAAATGTGACCATCCCTTAAAGCAGTGTTTCTCAACCGGGGGTCCGCGGACCCCTAGTGGTCCGTGGTGTAATTGCAAGGGGTCCGTGAAAATAAAATATCTTTAAAAAAAAGATCCTATGACATTTATAGAAATAGGATTATTTTACTCAAATGTGACTGAGACCTTTATCTACCTAAACTATAAAGGGTAACAGGACTTTTTTCTCTAATTACATCTGTTTCACAAGTGTAATTTATTGTATTTTAATAAGAGAGCTCGCTCCCATTTGCATTGTTAAAAGTTACTGCACAAAAATTCTGTTGGTACATATATCTGAAAGTTACTGAATACATATTCTGTTTTGTTACATATATCTGAAAGTTACTGCATAAGAATTCTGTTTTGTTAACTATATCTAAGCTACAACTGAAAGCTCTTATTTTTGCCCCAAAGAGTGAATAAATGCTATAATGCAATTTAAAATGCAGTTTCTACTGTT
This sequence comes from Lampris incognitus, assembly GCF_029633865.1. Classification (NCBI taxonomy): domain Eukaryota; kingdom Metazoa; phylum Chordata; class Actinopteri; order Lampriformes; family Lampridae; genus Lampris; species Lampris incognitus. The sequence goes on from NC_079211.1 coordinate 109,722,733, forward strand.
TCTATCAAATTGCAACCCCCCTCCCCCAAGATCAGGTGGAAGGGTCCTCAGCGTAGATCAAAAATACGCAGGGGGTCCAGGACCCCAAAAAGGTTGAGAACCACTGCCTTAAAGGACAGACATTTTTAGAGAGCAAGCCTGAGGGTGATCTTTGGCTCCCTCGAGATTAAGTGGACCTCCTTATCAGTTTTTCCTATCATAGCCTCTGCCTTGAAGAAGGATGTTCTCCATCCAAGACTGCTCTCTTCCATCCGCACCTATAAATCCTCATGTATCTGCGGCTCTGCGTGGGGTCGGGGGCTGTGCTGGTCAAGCCAGGTCTGCAGCAGAGGAAGGTGCCGGTCCATCCAGCGGATGTTCTCGTCGATGGTCTCGTACGCTTGCTGGATACACCTCAGCTCTGAGCCTGTCTCCTCAGTCAGAGCGCTGAAGAAGCCTCGCACCTGAGCCCATACAGATGACAGATTAAGACTACAAAAAAAGAGCAAAATAATCCAGTGAGTCAAGTAAATTCTTTATGACACAGTACAAGCCTGTTTCATGCCATAAGCAAGACCATACCATTAACTGCCTCGTTGTGCACAATGTCCAATGGGGAAGGGAGAGGTGCATACATTCAAAAACACATGATTGGACCATTAGCAGTCACGTGTTTTTGAATTTTTGGCAGTAAATGGTATGTTCTTTTCTGTGTAACTTTATTGACAGCTGATGATTGCTTATGGCAAGAAACAGGCTTGTACTGTCTCAAAGAATTTACTCGAATCACTGATATATATAGTATATATATATATATATACACACACACACACACACACACACACACACACACACACACACATATATATATATTTATATTATCATATTCGCTTCATCTGTAAAAATGAGCAAGTCGCAAGGGCAGATTCCATGGCTAAGAAGCTGCTAGGAGACAATCTTGCTAATTTCTGGAAAGAAGTGAGAGTTCTCAACAACTGTAAAACATCTCTACCAGGCACTGCTGATGGTCTCTCCACTACAGACAATACTGCCGAGTTACAGCGATAGCTTTATAGTACCTTATTCAACTGTGTCCAGAGTGATCTGTGTAAGATGGGCATACTGAGAGTGATGATTCAATCAATGGTGATCATGTCACATGAGGTGTACCAAGCTACAGACAAGCTGTCTGTTAACAAAGGCAAGTGGTTTCGATCATATTACTGCTGAACATCTTAAATATGCCAGTCCGAGGACAGCTTAAAAACATGATTCAGACAAGCTGACTTTAGCTCTGTTGGACCAGTACAAAAGCATCCATTTTACGATGTCATTTTTAAATGGGATATGATGTAAATAATATGCTACGTTAGCTATTCAGTTGAAAATGTGAAGTCAATACTAGACCTACTTCCAATTAACTACTTAAGACAAGATCCCATAGCTTTCTGTTCACAACAAAGTCACACAACCACAGTTTAGCATGGTTTTAGGTGCATGTGTGTTGGGGGGGGGGCAGTGTGGCTGCCCACAGGGTGTTGTGATGCGTCTAGTGCAGCAGCGCATAGTTGGAGGGAAGGTGCATGTGTTCTTCCAACCCGCTTGTGCCCGTCCTGACTTTTCCAACCCACTTGTGTCCCTCCAGCCCTGCTAGTTATTCCCAGGTCTCAGTTGGTTACAAAGGGTGACTGGGCTTTTGCTGTTAGAGCCCCCACACTATGGAACTCTCTTCCTGCTGAGCTAAGACAAACTAAGTCTTTAGCTTCTTTTAAATCTCGTCTTAAAAATGTTCTTTTAATGAAAACTTTTACAAATGTTTGATATTTGTTTTTATTTTTACTGTTTTTAATTTTACTCTTATTTGATCTTACTCTTATTCCTGCCTTGTCTGGTTTTATCTGTATTTCTTTGTGAAGCACTTTGTAACATTGTTTTAGAAAGGTGCTATATAAATAAAATTATTATTATTATTATTATTTAGCTTGCTGCTGCTGGCTAGCCCTTGTGGCAAACAGGGAAGCATCCTAGTGTGTAAGCCTTCCCTTGACAGTACATAGCCTCTCCTTCACCAAGACTCCTGCCAGGCCTCCCCGCAGCCACACAAGGTAACTGGGGTCTTGCAGCCCCAGGCTAACTTCGCAGGGGATCTCGGAGCAACAGTGGGCCCCATACGATGTGCAGCCCCACCCTGGTGCATGTGCCCTGGCACATATCAACCACTACCCCGCTGCCTTGTGGGTGAGTCTGGGAAGACATTAGGTTAAGGGAGCTTACCCCAACAGAATAGCAAGCTGTGGCGGCACGCTTTGAGGCAGTTTCTGAAAAACTGTATTTCCGGCAGCCTCCTGCAGTTGTGTGGAGGTGCCGGTCGTCTAGGGGGTCCCCGTTGCCATCGGAACCATCTCTGCAATCAGGTCAGTGGTGTCGGGGGAAGCGCACCCCCCATGCCACTTTAAAAACCATGTCTGCGCAGGTATCTTCTTCTGCTACCTGAGTCCCTGACCCCACCAGCAAGCAAGCCCGTGAGTGTGTGTGTGTGTATAAATGAGACAAAAGCACCAAATGAGCTGAAAAGCTCTCAAAACCTACACTGCTCAAAAAAATAAAGGGAACACCTAAAAACACAATATAGACCTCGATGAATGAAATATTTCAGCTGAAAATCTTTATTTATTAGACAGAGGAATGTGTTTAGAGCAAAATAACCTAAGAATGATCAATGGAAATCAAAATCATTAGCCCATTAAGGTCTGGATTCAGAATCATACTCAAAATCAAAGTGGAAAATGAGAACATAGGCTGATCCAACTTCTGTGGAAATTCTTCAAGACGATTCAAAATGAGGCTCAGTAGTGTGTGTGGCCTCCACGTGCCTGTATGCACTCCCTACAACGTCTGGGCATGCTCCTGATGAGACGACGGATTGTCTCCTGAGGGATCTCCTCCCAGACCTGGATCAGGGCATCGGTCAACTCCTGGACAGTCTGTGGTGCGACATCGCGTTGGCGGATGGTACGAGACATGATGTCCCAGAGGTGCTCGATTGGATTCAGGTCTGGGGAACGTGCAGGCCAGTCCATAGCATCAATGCCCTCGACATACAGGAACTGCTGACACACTCTGGCCACATGACGACGAGCATTGTCATGCATGAGCAGGAACCCAGGGCCCACTGCACCAGCATATGGTCTGACAATGGGTCTGAGGATCTCATCCCGGTACCTAATGGCAGTCATGGTACCTCTGGCTAGCACGTAGAGGTCTGTGCGGCCCTCCAAGGATATGCCTCCCCAGACCATCACTGACCCACCGCCAAACCGGTCATGCTGGAGGATGTTGCAGGCAGCAGAACGTTCTCCACAGCGTCTCCAGACTCTCTCACGTCTGTCACATGTGTTCAGTGTGAACCTGCTCTCATCTGTGAAGACCACAGGGCACCAATGGCGAATCTGCCGACCAAGATGTTCTCTGGCAAAGGTCAATCGGGCTGCACGGTGTTGGGCTGTGAGCACAGGCCCCAATTGTGGACGTCGGGCCCTCATATCATCCTCATGCATTCTGTTTCTCACTGTTTGAGCAGAAATCTGCACATTAGTGGCCTGTTGAAGGTCGTTTTGTAGGGCTCCGGCAGTGCTCCTCCTGTTCCTCCTTGCACAAAGGACCAGATAGCGGTCCTGCTGCAGGGTTGTTGTCCTCCTGCGGCCCCCTCCACGTCTCCTGGTGTACTGGCCTGTCTCCTGGTACCTCCTCCATGCTCTGGACACTGTGCTGGGAGACACATCAAATCTTCTTGCCACAGCACGCATTGATGTGCCATCCTGGATGAGCTGCACTACCTGAGCAACTTCTGTAGGTTGCAGATACCGCCTCATGCCACCTCTAGTGGTGAGGGCACTAGCAAAAGGAAAAACTAACCAAAGATCGGCCAGAAAAGATGAGGACAGGCAAATGGTCTGTGGCCACCACCTGCAAATCCATTCCTTTTATAGGGGTTGTCTTGCAAATTGTCTAATTTCCACCTGGTGGAAATTAGACAATTTACCAACAGGTGAAATTGATTCACAAATCAGTGTTGCTTCCTAACTGGGCAGGTTGATATCTCAAAAGTGTGATTGACTTGGAGCTACATTGCATTGCTTATGTGTTCCCTTTATTTTTTTGAGCAGTGTACTATTTACTAACAGAACACACACAATTCTGTAAAAAGGAGTTAGGCTTTGCATCTCTGACAATATATGTCCTTGTTCAAAGTGTCCTCCTGCTGAAAGTTGAAGCACAACTCAACACCTGGTGCTTTGAGACCTGAAAATCAGTTCAGCTCTACCTGCTGTCAGGAACACTGAACGGTACTTTCTTTCCAGTAAAAAAGTGGGAAGATGATGTGAGACAGAAAGGTTAGGAGAGAGGACTCAGAGTGGGCATGTAGCCTTAAGGCTCTCACCTCCTGCAGCATCTCCCTGGTAGAGTACTGGCTGGTCACACTGGTCACCATGTTTGCTATGGAGTGGGAGCCCAGGTCAAACCTAGATGGCCAAAACCCCACAAAAGGAGTCACACAATGCAAGCCACAAAACATCCAAACACCTACAGACACGCTCTCAGAAGGACACATTATCAGTGACATTATGGGGTTTCTTTAAATCGTCGTCATAGTAGGATCCCAAACGGTTCCTGACATTAGGACCCGTGACACTACTTCCCCCAGTTCTTTAAGATACGCTCGCTCAAAGAGGATCTCCACAGTTTGTTTTTCCCTGACACGGAAATTCAAGGTGCTTATTGGCTAATGAAGAGAAGCAGAACTCGTGCATCACAAAAAACTATAAATCAGGTGCTGGACCATGAAGAAACTGAAATGAAGATAAATGAAGGTCTACAAACTGTAGTTCCCCTATATGCCATTATTTGGACAACCAAATATTTTTTTTTACATTATGGGGGCTACAGTGTGTAGACCTTCATTTAAGGTGCTTATTGACTCCCTTTAGATCTTGGTTGTGACAGATGCCTGCTTGTGAACAAAGAATTGCAGTTTCAAATCCTAGACCAGCTGTGTCTTTTTCAAGCCAAAACCTGGGTAGAGCTTGACAATCTATCAACATAATATGGATATTGTGATATGTGGCGGCACGGTGGCGCGATGGTTAGCGCGGTCGCCTCACAGCAAGAAGGTCCTGGGTTTGAACCCTGGGGTCGTCCAATCTTGGGGGTCAACCCAGGGCGTCCTCTATGTGGAGTTCGCATGTTCTCCCCGTGTCTGCGTGGGTTTCCTCTGGGTGCTCCGGTTTCCTCCCACAGTCCAAAGACATGTAGGTCAGGTGAACCAGCCGTACTAAATTGTCCCTAGGTGTGAATGTGTGTGTGAGTGTGTGTATGTGTATATGTGTGTGTGTGTGTGTGTGTTTGTGGGCCCTGTGATGGCCTGGCGGCCTGTCTAGGGTGTCTTCCTGCCTGCTGTCCAATGACTGCTGGGATAGGCTCCAGCATCCCGCGACCCCAACTGGGATAATGGATGGATGGATATTGGTATATGGGACTAGATATGGGATTTTGGTCATAATCCATCCATCCATTATCGAAACTGCTTATCCTTGTTAACATGTTGTTATCTCTATGCATCCCTATTTAGTTAATGTAATGGAGGACGGCTCCCCTTCTGGTCAGGTTATGCATGTGCAGTGTATTGCCCCTTCTAGGCGGGAGTCTCTTGTCATACGCAGTTGTGGTGGTGCGGATGCCGAGAGCAAGTTGCTGGTCGCTTGGTATCGTGAAGAAATGGAGTGAATAAAGTCGGTTTCACTGAAGATAAACGTCGTGTTTATTCAGAACAAGTTTAGTAGTCAACATTGGTAGCAGAGGATGGTTATCAGAAAATGGCTTCTGCTAGCTACAAAGTTCCACCGAAGTTCGATGAGTCCCGACCGTACGAGAGTTGGAAAAATGAAGTTGCTATGTGGAAGCTCGTTACTGAGCTGGATAAGAAGAAACAGGCCCTTGCTGTCGTCCTGGGGCTTGAAGGAAGGGCAAGGGATATCGCCATGGAAATACCCGCTGCAGACTTGAATACAGATGGGGGTATGGACGTTTTAATTGCAAAACTAGATGGAATGTTTCTCAGAGAAGAGAGGGACCGCGCTTACGATGCTTATTCGTATTTTGACTGTATCAAGAAGGACAGTTCTGTGTCCATGGCGGACTATGTGATTGACTTTGAGCAGCAATACAATAGAATGAAAAAGTATGATATGACTCTTCCCGATGCCGTATTAGCTTTTAAACTTTTGGATATGGCTTGTCTAGACGAGAAAAATAGGCAAATGGCGCTGACAGCATGTACGGATCTAACGTTTGCAGCAATGAAGTCCATGCTCAAGACGATCTTGGGAGGGAAAATACAAGTCGACGCGACTAATGGCATACAAGTAAAAGATGAAGTGTTCTACACAGAGCAGCGCTCGCGAGGAAGATTTAAACGAACAAGTAACGTTGTGCAGCAAGCTGGACAAGAGTCACAGACAACACAGGTTGGACAACAAAAGCCACCGTTACAAGGTACTAACCCACTGGATAGGTTCGGTAGGCGATCAAAATGTGCTGTATGTCAGAGCACGTTCCATTGGGCCAAGGACTGTCCCCACAAAAATAGCGAGCCAGCAAAAGTAGAGGACACATTGTTTACCAAAGCCTCGCTGTCTGAATCAGCATCAGAGATCTTTCTGACTGAGTCGTTAGGGACAGCTATCATTGATACTGCATGTACCCGCACAGTATGCGGAGAAAAGTGGTTGGAAAATTTTGTCGCAGACCTCAGTCAAAGCCAAGTGAACCAGATAGCGCAACGTGAAATTCCAAGCAGCAGACCATTTCGCTTTGGAGATGGGAATATAGTACATTCCTCCAAAATACTGAAACTGCCTGCAAAAATAGGACAGACAAAATGTCAAGTGGAAACTGAAGTAGTTAAAGCTGATATCTCACTGCTTCTGAGTAAGACTTCACTGAAAAGGGCAGGGACCATTTTGGATATGGAGAATGATAGTGCTGTGATGTTTAATCAAAATATCCCTCTTGAATTAACCAGCTCGGGACACTATTGTATAGATATCAGAGACAAGAGCACAGAAACAAAGCCAATAGAAACTGAAGCACTGACGGCTCCAGAGAACAGCCTGAATGAAGATGAGGTCCTCACAGTCACAGAAAATATGACCACAAATGAGAAACACAAAGTTCTTCTGAAATTGCATAAACAGTTCGGTCACGCCTCCGCCGAGAGGCTACAGTGGCTCATCCATAGCTCTGGAAATAAAGACACAGAGTGTGACACGATTTTGCAGCACATAGTACAGGACTGTGACATTTGCCAGAGATACAGCAAGACGAAGCCAAAGCCTGCTGTGGGCTTGCCTCTTGCTTCAACGTTTAATGAAACGGTGGCAGTAGATTTGCATGAGTTGGAACCAGGGGTATGGTACCTCCACATCATTGATCAATTCACAAGGTTCAGCGCAGGAAGCATTGTAAAAACCAAGAAGTCCTCAGAGATCGTCAAGTCATTTTTTCATACATGGATAGGAATCCACAGCGCCCCCAGAGGCTCTACAGCGATAACGGAGGAGAATTCAATAATGCAGAGTTCCGTGATTTGGCTGAGAACTTTAACATTGAGACGAAAACAACAGCGGGATACAGTCCCTGGAGCAACGGACTACTGGAGAGGCATAATCAGACCCTCACCGACATCATTCTGAAGGTCAGGCAAGAAAGTGGCTGTGACTGGGAAACGGCCCTGGACTGGGCTCTTATGGCTAAGAACAGTATGCATAATGTGCACGGCTACAGTCCACGTCAACTTGTGTATGGTTTGAATCCTAACCTTCCTTCTGTACTGGTTGATAAACCACCCGCACTAGAGGGTACTACTATGAGTGCTAGAGTAGGACAGCACATTTCGGCCCTACATGCTGCTAGAAAAGCATTCACTGAAGCAGAGTGCTCAGAAAGGATAAGACGAGCACTACGTAAACAGCTCAGAGCTACAGATGAAAAATATGACATGGGTGACAAGGTGTATTACAAACGAGCTGAATGTAATGAGTGGAAAGGACCAGGAATTGTTATTGGTCAGGATGGAGCTGTTGTTTTTGTAAGGCATGGTGGAATCTTAGTGCGAGTACATCACTCTAGACTTTCCAAGGTGAACACAAGGGTTAACGAAGAACAAATGGTACAAAATGAAAATGATGCTGAAACAGTAAATGATGAACAAGACACAGAAACAGGAAATGATGAACAAGGTATAAACAATGTAGCTGATGATTTAGCCAGTGAACAAAATAGAGAGAATGAGTTACCTGAAAGTAATGTTGCACAAACTGAAATGGCCCATAAGCCTAATGCACATGATAATCCTGTCCCCTCTGCAGGTATGAGTTTAAAAACAGGGCAGACTGTAACATATATGAACAGAGGTGACAATACTCTACTTAGAGCAAGAGTCTTGGGGAGAGCAGGCAAAGCTACAGGGAAATATAAAACATGGTATAACATGCAACATCTAGAGAATAATGGAAGTGATGGGCAAAAGGTATCAGTTGATATCTCAGAAGTTGATAATCTCCACATAGAAACAGACAGAGAAGCTGATGTACTTATAACGAAAGACATCTCATTTGATGCAGCTAAACAGGAAAAATAAAGAACTGGCACAATAATAATGTCTTCGAGGTAGTTAAAGATGCAGGTCAGAAATGTATCTCTACTAGATGGGTTTGTAGTCTTAAAGAAACACCTAAGGGTATTGTGCCTAAAGCACGACTGGTTGCCAGAGGTTTTGAAGAGATAAATATTCAAGAGCTACAAAAGGATTCCCCTACATGTGCTACTGATTCACTTAGACTTATGTTATCAGTGATATGTCAAAACCAGTGGGAAGTGCATTCTATGGACATCAAATCGGCATTTTTACAGGGTATGGAGCTATCCAGGGATATCTATATCCGCCCCCCTACAGAAGCAGGCTGTGAACATGTTGTATGGAAACTTAAGAAATGTGTTTATGGACTTGCAGACGCATCACTATATTGGTACAACAAAGTGAAGGAAATCATGCAGACTACTGGTGGTAGAGTGTCTCAGGTGGATCCAGCAATATTTTATTGATTGGATGAACAATGTAAGGTCACTGGGGTGCTTGCATGTCATGTAGATGATTTTCTTTGGTCAGACACGAAAACTCCTTTCTTTGCTCCTTTCTTTGCTCCTTTCTTTGTGAGACAGTCAGCGAGTTGCGCTGACTGTCTCACAAAGAAAGGAGCATCGGCTCTTGTGCTCTTAAAGGCACTCTGTGAAGGACAATGGGACCCGGGTTAAAAGGGTGTTGGATGGACAATTGATTTTGTTCTCAAATGTTTCCATGACATGTTGATTTCTCTGGAAATGTATGTTCCATAATTCACGCTGTGAATTTCATTTTTTTGTTTTCTGTTTATTTCTTTAAAAAAGAGAATGAGATTGTTAACTTTGGGTTCGCGAAGCGAACCCTAGTTATATGAACAACGACAAAATGGCTGAGAGGGTTATTGCATTGTGACATCATCCACAATAGCTCGCTGGAAAAAAGAAAAACGATGGAGGTGCATTCCCCGTGCCAATCCCGGACAATATGACCCCCTGTGGTCATATGTCCTCCCACCGACCCCGTATTGGCACGCCCACCGGAAGCGCTATTCCTCTTTGTAAGTCGAACCATCTCCAACTAAATGAGCACCACACCTGTGGCCCGGGTAGGGGGAGAACGGCTCTATTCTCAGCCATTTTGTCGTTGTTCATATAACTTGGGTTCGCAAAGCGAACCCAAAGTTACATTTCACGTACTCCAAAATGGCTGAGAGGGTTATTGCATTGAACAACGACAGGATTCGTGCCTCCGTTCCCTAGCCGTCCAATGAACCCTTCAAACCCCTGGTGGGAAGGGGTACGCGTTCTGATGAGAGCATCCTAAGAGGCCTGCTCCAGAACAGCGTCGGCAACCAACCGCACCTTAACGTGCCGGTAATAATGCCGTAAGAAAGTGGTCTCACCACTCCAAACCGCCGCCTGGCGGATGACCTCCCAGTCGATACCTGACAACACAGCTTTCGACGTAGCAGTCCCTCGGGTAGAATGCGCCTTCAGCTTAGGAGCTGTTTTACCCGCTTTGGTATACGCCTCCGTAATACCATCCACCAGCCAGTGTGCTAGCCTCTGGGTGGAAAGGGCATAACCTGGTTTGCTCACTCTGTAGGTCAACAGCAGCCTGTCAGACCTACGAATATCTGCTGTGCGCCGCATGTAAATGCGTAAAGCCCGTACAGGACACGAGAGGTGCAAGCGTTTCTCATCCCTAGTCACCGGTGACGGATGAAACGCGTGTATCACCACCGGGGCCCTACTCGTCAGGACAGACACAGTTTTGGGCACGAAGCTGGGGTCTGTAAAGAGCGTGACCATCAGATCACCAGAAAACACCATCCCCTTGATGGTGAGTGCAGTGAGCTCACAACCCCTCGCTGCGGTGGTAAGTGCCAAGAGCATAGCCAGCTTAGCCGAGACATAACGCATGTCTGCCGTAGACATGGGTTCAAAGGGATCTTACTCTAGTGCGCGCAGAACAAGGGAAGCATCCCAAGTTTCAGCTCTCGTAAGCTCCTTAGCTGAGAGCTTCTTAGCACCCAACAGGTACTGCGTCATGAGCAGGTGCGTGAAAACCGTGCTACCCTCGATCTTCCCCCCGGAAGAACGTGAGAGCCGATACACAGACTTTGACCGAGGAGAAAGACCATAGTCTATCACTCCTACAGACCTCCACAAAAGTCAGTATAGGGCCAATCCCTACTGACAAAGGGTCCATGTCGCGTTCAGCGCAAAATTGGTCAAATCGATTCCAGTACCCCTGGTACCTGGAATACGTGGAGTCTTTACGCGCCGCTAAGATGACACGAATCACTTGCGCACTAAGTCCCATAGCTAAGAGCCTGGCTTTGTAAGCATCCACGCCGCTAACCGGGAGCCTCCTATCCAGGGGCCCTCCCGTAGCAGCCCTCCTGCTTGCGTGAGCGCGTCCGCCCACTCCGGGACGTCGAACCGCTCGCCTACTATCCAGGGCACTATTCGCGGAAACCACGGGGTGCTCGGTTCGTACAGGGCCACGAGAACTAACCGACCCCCTGTGCGCTCGAACTTGACCACCAGGTCTAGGAGGCACCTGCACGGGGGGAATGCGTAAAGCATCTCCTCGGGCCATGGATCTAGTCCAAGCGCGTTGACCCCCAACGGCGCTAGGTCGGACGGGAGCATCGAGTACCAACGAGGGCACTTGTAATTGAGTTTCGATGCGAACAGATCCACTTGAGCTACCCCAAACCTCTCCCAGATCATAGCCACTATGGCTGGGTTGAGGCTCCAATTGTCCGCATGCGGGCCGCCTCTCGAGAGGATGTCCGCTGCTTCGTTGTCCTTCCCAGGAACATGAAGCTCCCTGATTGATAGCGCGTTGCTGTTGACCCAAATCCAAATTTGCATGGCCAACTCTCTGCAACGCTTGGACTTCATACCGCCTTGGCGGTTGATGTAGGCCTTGGCCGTCATGCTGTCTGTCATTATCAGTATGTGACGGCCTACGAGATCCTGAGCGAAATGCTGGATAGCCAGCCAAATCGTCTCCGTCTCGCGCGCGTTGATGTGGACCTTCTCCCCAGACGGCCACACTCCTCGCGCTGTTTTGTAGCCAAGGATGGCCCCCCAACCCGAGAGGGACGCATCCGTATAAACCGTTACCTCGGGTCCCCTGGGGTCCATAGGGACCCCAGACATGTCCACGCAGGCTGTGTTCCAGTGGTCTAGGTCCTGCGCTACCACGCACGGGACCAGGATAAGATGGTTGTTGTACCGGCGTTCGTTGCCGTATTTCAAGAAGTGAACTGCGAACCACAATTGCAGTCTCCTCATGAACAACAGACCTAAAGGAACAACTTGGTGAGCCGATGCCAGAAGGCCCAGCAGCCTCCTGATCATCCGATAAGTGACATATGTCCCCGGGACGAAATGTGCTAACGTGGTCCTGGTGGAATGCCATCTCTCTTGCGTAAGGGTTGCGCGCATGGATACCGTATCCAAACTCAGACCCAGATACGTTGCCTGGCACGAAGGCCATGGCGCGCTCTTCTTTATGTTGATAGTGAAACCCATGTACTCCATGAATTCCATCAACTCCTGAGTATGGAGTATTGCTTGTTCCGGCGACCAGGCCAACACCAACAGGTCGTCTAGGAACCATGCCAAGCGCATACCTTTGCGCATCAACACTCCGAGCGCTGCTTTCACACACCTTGTGAACGTCAGAGGAGAGAGGCGATATCCGAACGGGAGGCATGTGTACTGGTAACACTGACCCCGGTAACAGAACCGAAGATACTTTCTGTGTCTTTCCGCAATCGGACAATGATAGAAAGCATCTTTTAGGTCGACCGAAGTTAGCCAATCGGACTGTGTCACCATTGACAGCAGAACCGGTGTGCGTAGCATTTTGAAACTGACCTTCTCTACATACTTGTTGAAGGGTTTCAAATCTAGGATTGGGTGCATGCCCCCATCCTTCTTCGGGACCAGAAAGTAACGGCTGTAAAACCCGTCTTCTCTTTCTAGGGGAGGAACCACCGTGATTGCCCCTTTCGAGAGTAACTCTGTGAGTTCGTTGTCTAGGATTTGTGCTTCGGCCACCGACCTCGGTTCCGTATGCACTATTCCCAAGTACGGGGGTACAATACCGTTCTCGAAAAGGATTTGGTGTCCGTGGGCTATCTGATCCAAAACAGAAGCCGATGGGACCAATTCCTTCCACCTGTGTAACATGCGTGACGGAGGTCTCGTTGCCTCCTGTACCTTGCTGTTCAGGTAGCGCGCGTAAGTTGCGCGTAAAGGGTCTGGGGAAGCCCCGCCCGCCATGCCCTGCATCCATGGGGGGGCTTCGTCCTTGTAAAGGAGACCCAGATGGGGGAATTGGCGTTTTGAACCTTTCCAAATTACCATTTGACCCATCAGAGAGACTAAACATTGTCGCATCATAGTCTCCTCCCAGGGGCTCATTTGCGCTCATGTCATTATTATCCAATATTTCCAGCCGTGATGTTATTACATTGTTATCATCATCTTTACCTAAAGATTCAGACAGACAATCAGACTTGCGTTTCAAACCTTTTAAAATGCAATCACCATCATCACCAACATAAAAACTTTTATTCACATTCACAACCTTTGGAATAGAACAAGTAGACTGTGCATCAGAAACCAAAATAAAAGGCGCAGTGTTTAGCCCTGCGCACGCTGTGTCCCCTGAACACGCGTCTATATCGCCGGAGACGGCTCTGGAATCAGTCTGTTGGTGTGGGTGGTAACATCCTGCCGAAACACGTCACTTGGCAGCTCCCTTCTTGGAAATGTCTGTGCTGTCCGGCTTGGCCGCCTTGGCCGCTGGATCTGTGGAAGACTGGGAGTTTGGACGTGAGCCCTGTCCACGCCCACGCCCCACTTTACCACCTCTTTTTGGATAAGTCTCTCTCATTTTCTGCTTGCGCGCAGGCTTGTCCCCCTGCCCTGTGCCCACCGCGGGCATAGGGGTAGGAGGGTTCTTCATCATTGGGAGAAGCTCCTTGTGCAAGGTTTCACGCTCGGCCTGGGCGGCCTTGTATTTGCTGATAATGTCCGGGGTCGTTCCTAACAGGCCCTGGTTCCCTGCGCAGGAGTGGGCCATCCACTCCTTGCAGAATTCCTCTTTTAGCCCGGCTGTCTCTAGCCAGAGACGTCTGCACGAAAGGGTGGAGGCAGCTGCGCTAGAACCGCATTCTAGAGCGATGGAATACAGCAGCGATCCCAGGGAGTCAGCTATGCGTTCCATTTCCAAGATGTACTCACAACCTGCTTCGCTGGCCACTACGTCACCGAACTCGGCCCCGTCGATACCTGCTGTAGCGATGGCGGCTTTGCTTTGCTCGATGTTTGATAGGCTGCAGAGCTTGTGCATGTACGCCGTTATCATCCCAGCCGTTGAGACGAGTCCAGCTGCGCGTGTACTGGCGTGCCATGCATCACACGCGTAACGATCCACCTGTTGGCCCCACTGCGAAGGGTGTTTGGGAGTATCGCGAGACCCCACCTTGGTGTTAGGGTTGAACGATAAAACGTCCACTCTGGTTGCAGAATTTTCCAGTCTTTGTAGTTGAGGTTCCTAACCTCGACTGCTAAGACGTCAACCCCCTTCTGACTGAACTTTGAGGACGATTTAAGTAGCGGATCCGCCTCCGCCCGCTTAAACGCTCGTTCGATGTGAGGATAAGGTGGTAGAGTGGAGTCCCTGACCCTCTCTGCCATTCGTGGAAAATCGGCTACCATCGGATCTTGAGGATTGCCCGGCTCGGTAACGATGTCGGCAGACTTGACCGCTCGCGCGAACAGATCGCGGAAACTGGCGAGGAATGTTTCGGACCCACGTTGCATGGCGTCGCCATCTTTGTTTGGTTGAGACGAACTTGGCTGGTCATCTTCCACGCCCTGATCGTCTACTTCCTCAGGCAGTGAATCCTCGGGTTCCGCACCCGCCGAATAACATGCCATGGATTCACCAGGGAGAGATAGGATCTCATTGATCCAGTCCTCTCTAACTATCCCGGATGGTGGGATAGCCTCTGGCTCCGGAGGGATGCTAATGCTAGCCGCCGTCCCGTGAATGTAGCTAGGAAGCATCGGAGGGATGTTGCTAGCCTCCGCCCCATGGCTATAGCTAGGTAGCACCATGCTAGCCGCCTCATTAGCAGGTGCGAAGGGATCTGCAAGTCCCCATCTTTGACGGTACAGGGCAGCCCACCTTTGGCGCCCCGATCCTCTGATGGTTTTACAGAAATTGCAGTCGATCTCATTACGGTCTACATCCCTCAAGTAGCCCGTGTAGTGAACATGCGGGATATGGGAGACACAGTCCGGATGGGGGTCCCATTGGAGCGTCGCCGGTTTAACACACCCGCACCAAGCGTAGAATCCGGCCACATCGACCGGATTAACGAACATCTTGGCGATAAAAGATAAGCTAACTATAAGTTAGTATCTAATATACCAGTATATCACTAGATTACTTGCGTATTTGCAGTTTTCCTCTTAGTCCCGGCAAGAGAGAAACAGCCATCGACCGATCTCATTTAGTTGGAGATGGAAAGAGGAATAGCGCTTCCGGTGGGCGTGCCAATACGGGGTCGGTGGGAGGACATATGACCACAGGGGGTCATATTGTCCGGGATTGGCACGGGGAATGCACCTCCATCGTTTTTCTTTTTTCCAGCGAGCTATTGTGGATGATGTCACAATGCAATAACCCTCTCAGCCATTTTGGAGTACGTGAAATGTAACATGTTGTTATCTCTATGCATCCCTATTTAGTTAATGTAATGGAGGACAGCTCCCCTTCTGGTCAGGTTATGCATGTGCAGTGTATTGCCCCTTCTAGGCGGGAGTCTCTTGTCATGCGCAGTTGTTTTTTTTTTTTTTTTTAATTTATTTCTGATTTTCCCCTTTTTTCTCCCAATTTAGTGGCCAATTGATCCCTATTTTAATTCAAACACCCACCCTCGTATTGCATGCGTTCGCCAACTGCATCTCTCCGGCCGGCAGTCTCGAAGGAAAGCGCCTCCCCACTTTCGTGACAAGGCGAATCCAAGCCGAACCACTGTTTTTCCGACACACACAGAGACGCATTCACATGACGAACACAAGCCGACTCCGCCCCCCTCCCGAAGACAGCGTTGCCAATGATTGCTGCTTCATCGAGTCCGGCCATAGTCGGATCTGACGAGACCGGGGCGCGAACCCCAGTCCCCAGTGGGCAACTGCATCGACACCAAGCCGACGCTTAGACCGCTACGCCACCGCGGACCCGTCATGCGCAGTTGTGGTGGTGCGGATGCCGAGAGCAAGTTGCTGGTCGCTTGGTATCGTGAAGAAATGGAGTGAATAAAGTCGGTTTCACTGAAGATAAACGTCGTGTTTATTCGGAACAAGCTTAGTAGTCAACAATCCTGCTCTCAGGGTCGCAGGGATGCTGGAGCCTATCCCAGCAGTCATTGGGCGGCAGGTGGGGAGACACCCTGGACAGGCTGCCAGGCCATCACAGGGCTGACACACACACATTCACACCTAGGGGCAATTTAGTACGGCCAAGTCACCTGACCTACATGTGTTTGGACTGTGGGAGGAAACCGGAGCACCCGGAGGAAAACCACGCACACACGGGGAGAACATGCAAACTCCACACAGAGGAGGACTTGGGACGACCCCCAAGGTTGGACTACTGCGGGGCTTGAACCCATGACCTTCTTGCTGTGAGGCATCCGCGCAAACCACTGCGCCACCATGCCACCCTTTGGTCATAGTAATATGGTGATATAACTTAAATGTCATTTGCTGGTCTTAGGGTTGGGTGACATGGCCTATAAATAATATTGCGATATGTTCAGGCAATATTGTGATACACAATATATATATATATATCTTGATCTTTTGAAGTCTCCTCTAAAGCACTTCATAAATGCTCAATTTAAGCGTTTGATGCATACAGTCACACCAGTATGATGATTCTAGTAGTCCCTGCAACACGTCTGCATTAAAACGTTCTTGTCTATACTCAGTAGTGGTTTCTATCGGAACATTTTTAAACTTGAAGGCAAAAAGGGGGGAATCACAACCAAGTTAAATTTAACAAAACAGTACTCAAACTAGGCAATTGCACACATAGGCTTTTAACAGCTGTTAAATGAAAATAAATAATGGCATGATGTAGGCTTAGATACTGTAGTCTAGTTCTATAGAGCTCAAGCTCAACAAAGACCCTTAACAATAAGCACGAAAACATTCAGACCCACGGCACTAGTCGTTGTCCTCTGTGTGTCCGTACATCAGTTTTGAGTGTGTCACGGCGAGCAGCAGTTGCGTGTAAGCGGTGGGAAAAACAGAGCTCAAAACATGAATCCAGTGGCGTTTCTTTTCGGAACCAATTCGTCCGCCTCCATCTTCTGCTACCGTTTCAGAACTAAACACGTATAAACTCGCTTTGACACTTCACTTCTTCATCTCCAGGCTCTTTCCTTATTCCCTCCAGATACAAAAACACCACACACACTTGCCCAGGAGAGTGGTCTGGATGGGGCGGGTGAGTGTATGTGACATATGGGTGTGAGATTTTTTCTTTTTGTGTCTGTGAGAGGGAGCGAGCCATAGGAGAGAGCGAGAGAAGTGAAACGCCAAAGCCAGTTTATACGTGTTGAGTTCAGAAAGGGTAATAGAAGATGGAGGCAGACGAATTCTGAAGAGTCATGCCTGCGGCTTAAAAACATCACGTGACAATTTGTACTCAACGCTGGTGATATAGTAATTTACTACGTCACGTAGAACAAGCCACAATACATGGAGTATATTCGATATATCGCCCACCCTACCCGGTCTTAAAGGCTGCATTACAGTAAAGTCAGAATTTTCTGAACGTGCTTGACTGTTTTAGCTGAGTGAAATAAACAGTGAAGGTCTCCACCTGTTTGGTCAGTGTATCCACAATCCTCCGATTGTTTCTCAACAACTTCTTGTATGTGAATATCTAATGAGAGCACCAACAGTAATCCCCAAAATGGTTTCACATTATCAATATCAAGGTGTTCAGTCAAAAATATGGTGAGATTTGATTTTTGTTAATATCGCACAACCCTTGAAAAGAGTGCAAAAAAGAAACCCCCTCTCACATTCCTGGGTAACTATTGTTAAGGGGCCTTTGAGCAAATCAGTTCACCCCCTTGTGCTCATGTGGAGCATCTCGGAGCACCAACAGAAGACCGGCTGTACCAGGGCAGCTACCTGGTTTGTAGTGAGAGTCCGGGTGGTTAAATGAGGGGCAAAATAAGGGAAAAAATGTGGTGAGAGACAGGCCGTGCATAAAGACTAACTTGTTGACCAGGGTGAACCAGTTGGCCCGGAGGAAGTCCCAGGCGAGCTTGTAACCATGAGGGTTCCTACTGACGGAGATGACCATGTAAGGAAGGTCCTGAGTCTTCATCACCTCGCCATGCAGGCTCTGGTCCATCATCCTGATGGACAGAGTAGAAGACAGGAACAGAGAGAGAGAGGTGTTCACAGCTCACATCAGTGAACTAGCATTTGAATCAGTTGGTTTTTTTTTTTACCTATTATATCTACTATATCATGTACCCACCACTTCAGCTTATTTTTCAGAGGGCTGATGGACAGGGCAGCCTTTATACGGCTCTTCATGGATGTGTGCAGAGAGTGGCGATACTTCTCAAACAGAAAGTCCCACCCCTCCAGTGTTCGAGCTCCAATGGCAAACACGGCCAGGCTGACGTCACTGGGTAGACTGTGGGGAAACAGAGAGAGCAATGAGACCCAAGAAACAACAACAACAACATACTTAATGATTGCCATCATTAATTATGTCGGGGGGGGGGGCCTGCAAGCTGACCCAGTGCTTTCAGCTCTGTATGGATGGTGGCAAGCAAAGAGAATTTCCCTTTGAGGAACACTGTATAGTTAAGATCCACCAACACTGGATAGTGGGGATTTGTTATATGAGGAGTTTGCCTTTCAGAAATTTGTAGTTTTTGCACTCTGTACAGAAGAAACTCATTATTCCCTAAATTTGTTGACTCCCTTGCTTCCCATCTTAAATATTCTGCTTTACGTGTTTCATGTGAGCATCTACTACAGCAGATTCTTACGTTTGTAAACTAGTTTTGACAATCGATTTTAAAGGAAAGGTTAAGTGGGCTTTCTGAAGTCTGGGAGAGGCAAACAGCAGTAGCGTTTTAGGGAACATAATATTGTTGAGTCTTATCTTTTGCAAAAGACTCGCCCGGTTCTTTGATTCAGGCGTTCCTACTCCCAGGCCCAGCTCCTTTAATACTTTAGGTGTTATATCCCCCCCCCTCCCGCAATTCACCCACTTCATCCCATCCATCCATCCATCCAAACCTCTTATCCTGCTCTCAGGGTAACAGGGATGCTGGAGTCTATCCCAGCAGTCATTGGGTGGCAGGCAGGGAGAAACTCTGGACAGGCCGCCAGGCCATCCCAGGGCCCTGCTTCATCCCACTCTCCCTAATTGGCTCTGTGCATAACTGTAGTCCGCTGACTTCCAGTTTCAACCACGGCAGTCGTACCAGTTTCTGGTTTATTGCCCTATGCTATCGTCAATGGCTTAATGTTTGCGATGCCTCCAAGATTTATCACGGATAAATGTGAACGACATGTACATAATTTTCGACGCACTTTCACCTGCAACCACCAGCAAATGGGTGAAAGGTTTCAAGTTGTACATGTCAAGTTACACCCACAATTACAAGGGTGAGTAATTACAAACTCTACGAAGAAAAACAACTTTACAGACATCAAGCTAGGCTATAAACTAGGCTATATAGGCTTATTTACTCACCCTTGTAATTCTGTACATGTCGTTGACATTTACCTGTGGTAAATCTTGTAGGCATCGCGAACAATTTGCCATTGTTCGATAGCAAACGGCACTAAACCGGAAACCGGTATGGCTCAACGGCTGCCACAGACTAGTTATGCAGAGTGCATTGTCTCCCTTATCTGCTGCCACTCCTCCTGCACTAGTTTCTGTCCCTGTTGCCTGTGTGTCTTCAGGACTCAAGGCAGGCGTGCTGCAAGCAGAGCAGAGGTCCACCACCTGCATCTCATCCACTGCAATCAACTCAACTTCTTATCACACCAGCCTTGCCACATTCACCTTGCCAGATTAAAGAGCCGGCTCAGTCAGACTGAGATTCCAGCCTCTTACATTGTGCAATTGTCTATTCCTTGTTTACCCATCTAACCTTGTTCTCCACAGTCTTGCCTGCTCTGCCCAGCCCCTTTCTCCGGTCCCCAGTCTGTCTCTGTGAATTCCCTGCTTAACTTTCCTGCTCGCTGCTTGGTTTTGGTCTAACTCCCGCTCGTCCCTGTTTCGCCTTGCTTCGTACCGGCTTCCCCTTTCTCCTGCCTGGTTTGCCACCAGCCAGGTTGCCGTCTGCGCTGGAACGTTCTCTCTCCCTTACCTCCCCCCACCCCGCCTAGCAATAAAAGCCTTTGCTTTTTACACAACCTTTGTCTTTAATTCTGTCCATGTCAGCATATTGGGTTCGAGCTCACAGCCCCGGCTAAAATTAGGATAGAAGCTACCACCAGATGGTGGTCTGTAGGATGACTTTGGAGATCAAGAAGAGGAAGAGAGTGAAGGCATAGCCAAGGATCAAATGGTGGAACCGTTGTGTGGAGTTCAGGGAGGAGTTAAGACAGGCACTGGGTGGGAGTGAAGAGTTGCTGGATGGCTGGGCAAGCATTGCAAAAATAGCGAGGTAGCCAGCTAGGAAGGTACTTGGTGTGTCATCTGTGTGGGAGTGGTCTCATCCCCCTGATAAAGGGGGCGCGAAGGGTTAATAAAGGGAGTCTTGTGTATCCAAAGTCATGTTAAGTTATAAGAGAGTGTCGCTCTTATAACTTAACATGGTGTCAGAAGTGGGATGGTGAGACTGTGAGACCATCGGAAGCGCGTGCGCCCATAGGCGTGAGGGAGCTGATATGCTGAAGCGCAGGGACGCGCTTCCCGAAGGAGGGGGGTAGTGTAACGTGCACGGATAAATAGACGCGCTAGCCCTTGGCTAATGGGTTGGACCCTTTAGTCGACTGGTTAACGTAGTTGCCCGTGGTGCGGGAGACTCGGGTTCGCGTCCCGGCTGCGGCGGTTCCTAGGCTGCCCCCCTTGAATTTGCTACATTGGTTACATACAGGTCAACTCCCCTTTCCAATGGACTCAGCCCAGCAGAGCTTCTGCAAGGCAGGAAGCTGCATATGACCCTCCCCACTTTGCCCCCACTGTTGGCCCCCAGGTGGCCATGCCTGTCTGAGTTTGTACAAAAGGACAGACAGTCCAAGCTCAACCAAAAGGCACACTTTGACCGCCGACACTGTGCAAAGACCCTCAGTCCTTTGCACCCAGGAGACCCAGTCTGGGTACAGGACTGTCATGAAAGGGGTGTGGTACAACAGCATGCAGACACACCACGGTCCTTCCATGTCAGCGTCCAGGGCCAAACAATCAGAAGAAACCGTCGTCATCTCACTCAAGCCTACCCAGGCACTGGCCCTCCCCAACTGACCTCAGACATCGGCGCTCTGTCCACTGACCCCAGTCATGGGGATCCCCCACTGGCTGAGACTGATAATGCAGCTCCTCCCCAATGGTCACCCCTTCGACGGTACCCTGAAAGAACCAGGTGCCACCCGACGTACCTCAAAGACTTTACTAGTACATAGTAAACCCACACACCTTGAACGGGGCCAGAGTAATGCCCCAGGTATGTGGAGAGAGTTACAGGTAGTCTACCCTGTATACTCTAGGTAAAAAAAAAAGTTGTGATTGTTCCATGTTTAATACACTGTTCCCCATTTAAAAATGTGGGGGGGGGGGCAGAAGATGTACTGTTCTCATGTTGAATGTTCATTCAGGGTACTATTTGCATGATACTGAGCTCAGCAATATTATGTGTAGTTTGACATTTTAGAATCTTAATTTGTTTACAGAGGTTGTTGTTTTTCCTCTAGAAAGGGAGATGTGGGAGTGGTCTCATCCCCCGGATAAAGGGGGTGCGAGGGTTAATAAAGGGAGTCTTATGTACCCAAAGTTAGGGTGTCAGAGTGTCTCTCTTATAACTTAACAATCTGGGCAGAGGAAGGAAGACAAGAAGACTTGGTGGTGGAATAAGTACAGTAAAGTATACAGAGGAAGAGGTTGGCGAAGAAGAAGTGGGATAGTCCGAGAGATGAAGAAAGTAGACAGGAGTACAAGGAGATGCAGTGTAAGAAGAAGAGAGAAGAGGGTGAAGGCAAAGGAAAGGCATATGCTGAGTTGTATGAGAGGTTAGACACTAAGGAAGGAGAAGAAGACTTGTACTGATTGGCTGGACAGAGGGAGCAAGTTGGGAAGGATGTGCAGCAGGTTAGGGCGATGGAAAATAGAGATTGAAATGTGATGACAAGCGAAGAGAGTGTGTTGAGAAGGTGGAAGGAGTACTTTGAGGAGCTGATGAAGAAAAGGAGTGTTACGCCCCCTAGTGGCCAGAGGACCAAGGCGCAACATTTACCACAACAGAACAAACCAAAATGTGGGTGCAGCCTCACAAAACCACAACTTAAGCAGGATGAACCACAACGTAAGCAGAAAGAACCACAACTTAAGAAATATTTAATACAAAAACACAGCAACACAGGGACATAGGGCGCTAATCAGTGGCACCAAATAAACTATAAACTGAAAAGAAAACCCCTCCCCCCTGAACAGGCGTCAAGCGCCCCTAAATACATGGGTTGGTACCCACCGCTAAACTAATGAAGAATAACATAAACAAACTACGTGTAAAGTAAATGTAGACCCCAGGGTGTCTAAACTTACCAACTTACCCAAATGTCCCCTATGAGCTTAAACAAGAAAAGAAACAAAGAAAAACTAACCAACAAACAAGCATAGGCTGATCAGAGGTAAACTAACTCATAGTCTTAAACAATCAAAACAAACACAAAAACCCAACCAACCAACCAACCAACCAACCAACTGCTCACCTCCTGATACTGCCACTACCCAGGAGAACGAGAGGGAACAATGGAAAAGCTAGGACTATATATAGGAGGAGGAGCAGGGCGTGGCTAATTGGTGATACAGAACAGGTGTGATGATAGACAGGGGATCCAAGCTGCAGCTTCTGTAAGAAAGGGAATTATGGGGACACAAGGGGGAGACAAAACCACAACACACCAGGACAAAGCGACACATCCATACAACATGCAGGCCTGCATACATTAAACACAAAAACAATACGGGACGTAACAGAGAGGGAAGGTTGGATGATGTGGGGATGGTGAGTCAGGAAGTGCAATGGATTAGCAAGGAGGAAGTGAGGGCAGCTATAAAGAGGATAAAGAGTGGAAAGGCGGTTGGTCCGGATTAGTGCTGCACAACTTGGTGAAAAAGTCATATTGCAATTATTGTGGACAATATTGCGATTTACGATTGTGATATAATAAATTTATACATATACAAATAATACAAATTTGTCATGTTGCCTCGACATGTAGAAACTTTCATTTTGCATGTTTTACACAGTACCTCTTTCTGCTCAATATCGCTGAGCTTGAATCCAAAATATCACCATATAACAGAGGTCGCGTTTTTTGTTGTTGTTTTTTTTTTTGCTACCAGTTTATCAGTGTTAACCTGCTCGTTGTCATCGGTATCCATTTTTTCATTCTTTCTGGTCTGCACACAGCACACCGGATAGTCATGTGACCGTAGACTGCATACGCATCACTGCCTCAACAGAGACTGATTGGTCATGTCTTAATTATGGGCGTAGATATGCAGATTGCACACAAACAGATGTTCACAGATTCATATTTCATTATTTAATTAAATTGCAGCCTTTTGCGATTATATAATTGTAATGTGGCTTTCTTCTTTCTTTCTTACTGGGGTTAAAAAAAAACTATTGGACCTGCAGCAGCAGTTGGGAGTTTTGGATACAGGAAACCAGCATCTCTTTTTTTTTTTATTGATTCTTCCCCTCTTATCTTTTACTAGCAGAGGTACCCGGCGTTGCCTGAGGAAAATGTCCTCACCAAAACAACAGACACGATCTGATCTTTACGATATAATTGATGATGAAATATAGGATAACTTATATGATATATGTGATAAAAGAATGTCGAATAAACGAAATTTATTAATGAAAATGATAAAATGTCATATTTTTCAATCCATTCATCAAGCTTCGTTGCCAATGTGTGTATTAATAACGCTGCGTGCCTTCAGGCTAGCACAATGTTAGGTGTAGTGCCTCCTTTGACCACTGGAAGGATTTGCCAGAAGTCTCCACAAAGCATCGTTGGAATGCCTCTTTCACAAATAGATCAAATTTTTTACTTGGCTTTTAAAATATTTTTCGAACTGTGCAATCCTTGGAAAGTGCTGATTCTAAAGATACCTTTCTTTTTGTTCTACAATGAATATTTCTGGAGTTTTAAGCAAACATACAAACATACACTCTTGCTTTATATAAATATATATATATATATAAGATGTACAACTATCAGAATTTTGTTTGTTGTAATTGATACAGCCTACGTGAGAAACCCACCAAGTAAAAGTCATTGTAAAGGCAAACTTACACTGCTATAAAACTGGTTTTGGTTGGAGTGGACGATTGAAAAATGAAATGGGAGGCTATAATGTCATAATGTGGTATATGACCCCTGACCTCATGTTGCCGTCGGAATCCCTCCACTTGTTGAAGAGGTCGGTGGCAGTGGCCACGCATGAAGGATTGTTCCTGACGCAGGCAAAAATCAGCAGGTAGCTTCTCAGTACTCTCTTGGAGACCGAGCCGGAGTCGTTCCACTCCTGTTGGTCAATCAGCGACCGGAAGAGCTCCACAGTGTAACTCTGGACAAAAGATGGATTCATACCGGTGTAATCACGGTTTTCTTACAGGAAAAGTCGTTGGATTAATTCTTTAATTCTGGCCCCCCTCCCTGACAGGCATCTAGAAAAACAAAACAAGGACCGCTTTGCTTTTCAACTTTCAGGGGTTATTAAAAAATGGTTCTTTGTAATGTTGGTGAGCGGGAATTTAAAATGTATGTGGTACATTCATTCTCTTTTCAGCTATCGAATTTACACATAATTGTCTTAACTGTCAGTGTGTACAACACATCTCTGTTTATCTTCAGAGGAGTCACTAATTCTAGGGTGACAGTATTTTACTGTTAGCCACTAGGCAGCGTTTTGCTCCAGGATACCTCAGTAGTCCTTGCTGAGTGAATGGGAGAACATGTCTTTTCTCAGACAGCCTGGGGCTCAGACTAGCAATCTTTTATCGGCACGCCTGAGGCTCTCTCACCTTCATCTGATTCTCCAAGGCCGTCATGTCTCTCTTCTCCATCAGTTTGTACAGAGGTACCAGCTCCCCGAAGCCCTGAGTCACAGCCATGATTTCCGTCTCTCTAGACAGGTACAAGGACAGATCCAGCGCTGTGTCCAGCTGCACCTTCCCTATGCTGGAACGCAGAGGAAAGGAAAGAAAATTGCAGACTGAGATCATCTAAATATGGCCCCAGTACAAGGTCCAGTATTAGTAAATAAGCATTAAATACTGTAACGACCACGGATGTGTAGACTCTTTAGCCCTTGGCTAATGGGTCAGACCCTTTAGTTTACTAGTTAGTGCAGTCACCCGTGGTGTGGGCAACCCGGGTCCGCTTCCTGGCTGCCCCGAATTTGCTACACTGGTGTCAGAAATGGGAAGGTATGGGCGTCCGGGTGGCATGGCGGGGATTACTGGTTCGAATCCCCGTGTTACCTCCGGCTTGGTCGGACGTTCCTACAGACACAATTGGTCGTGTCTGCAGGTGGGAAGCCGGATGTAGGTATGTGTCCTGGTCACTGCACTAGCGCCTCCTCTGGTCGGTCAGGGCGCCTGTTCAGGGGGGAGGGGGAACTGGAGGGAATAGCATGATCCTCCCATGCGCTACGTCCCCCTGGTGAAACTCCTCACTGTCAGGTGAAAAGAAGTGGCTGGTGACTCCACATGTATTGGAGGCGGCGTGTGGTAGTCTGCAGCCCTCTTGGGATCGGCAGAGGGGATGGAGCAGTGACTGGGATGGCTCGGAAGAGTGGGCTAATTGGCTAGATACAATTGGGGAGAAAAAGGGGCAGGTGAGACCGTGAGGCCATCGGAAGCACGTGCAGCCAGAGGCATGAGGGAGATGGTAAGCTGAAGTGCGGGGATGCGCTTCCCGAAGGACAGGGGTAGTGTAACGACCACGAATGACTAGACTCGGTAGCTCTTGGCGAACAGGTTGTACCCTTTAGTTGACTGGTTAGCGCAGTCACTGTTGTGGTTACACCGCCCCGAGCTGCCTCCCCGGCACGTTCAAGCCACTCCCCCAGCTCGGACGTGCCGGAAACATCCGAGCGCTCGGCTCGCGCTCTGAGGAGACGAGCGCTGCACTGCACCAGGTGTTTGCCATCATCCATCAGGCACACCTGTGGCAATCGGGCAGCCTTCTACAAGAAGCCTCCCAGAACGTCTCTCAGTGCTTCGACGTACTGAACCCTGCGGTGAAGTTCTGATAAGCCCTCCAGCGTTCCTTGCTTTCTGTTTATTCCCCAGTGTCTTATCTTCGTGTCTCTGTTTCCTCCCAAGACTCTCCCTCCGCGATTTCCACGGCTCCCCGCGTCTCCCTCGTCCCCAGCGACCTTCACGTTTCTCCCCGGACCTCTCCTGCGATCTCCCCCCTTTGTCCCTCTATCTGGACCCCTCCTTTCGGACTCGACTTCCCGGATCTCGGACCTGGACTTTCTTGGACAACCCCTCTTGGATCACGGACTGGACTTTCTCGCCAGGTGCACGCACATTTTTTCAACACCTCCCGGTCATTTACATACCGCACCACACATTGGCTAAAAACACTCGCACATAGTTATACACGCAAACCACGGGACACCACACATAGTTTATTCACACATCTCACTAACAGAACGCCTTTTTTTCACCATACATTTCCCTCCCACAATAAAACCTCCCTTTGTAGCTTTTGAAGTCATCTCGTGTCTGTCTGTCTTGGGTTTCGCCACACGGGTCAGGTTCTGGTGCGCGAGCATAACAGAACGTCGGAGCCATTATGGACCCAGGCAAACCCAAGGAGCGGACGGTCCCTGTGACGCCCCAGAGCCCCGTTCCCCTAGAGGCAGTAGTAAGAAGTCACAGTTGCCAACTTGCCTCTCTCAGCTCAGAGCTTACTACTGCCTTCACCCGTGTCACCGGAGAGATCAGCGATCTTCAGTCCGGCTCCCAGGCCGCGACGAGCGCGTTAGATGCCCTCACCGCGCAGATCGCTGCACTCTCCACAGGGGTCTCCAGGATGAGCGACCACCCTGCCCTGGCCTCGGTCTCTGCCCCCAGCTCGGCCTCCGGTTTCCCCGTTTCTGGTCCCGACGTTCCCCCTCCTCCGAGTCAACCCCCACTGGACCCCCGGTGCGAGCCTAACCTCCCCTGCCCCAAGGCCTTCGGTGGGGAGTTCGAGCTGTGCAGGGGTTTCCTTGGTCAGTGTGAGCTCCTGTTCAAACACCAGCCAGCTAGGTATAGGACAGGAGAGACCAAGGTAGCCCTTGTCATGTCCCTCCTCACCGGCAAAGCCCTCAGCTGTGCCATAGCGGTGGCAGGCCATACCGAGCAGCTCGCCTCGGACTATGGTGCCTTCCGCCGCGAGTTCAATCTGGTGTTCGACCACCCAGCTGACGGGCAGGACGCTGCCGGCCGCCTCCATTCCATCCAACAGGGAGCCAGGTCGGTGGCAGATTATTCCTTGGAGGTAAGGATACTCGCGGCAGGCAGTGGGTGGGATGACACTGCGCTCAAGAGCGCGTACAGGAGGGGGCTGAGCGAGCCCATCAAAGATCTCATCGTTCGGGACCGCCCTGCCTCCTTCAACGAGCTCGTCACCCTCACCCTCCAGATGGACGAACGGCTGTGGGAGCGGCGCCAGGAACGCGCCCCGCGCGCTGGCCCCTCCCATAGACTAACCCCCGTCCGTCCTACCGGTGCCTTCCCTGGGTCAGCGTCCCGTGGGCTCTCTCCACCCTCACACTCCCCCTCGCAACCCTGGGTGGCTTCTGGATCCAGGCCGGAGGAGGAGCCCATGCAGTTGGGTCGGTCACGGCTCCCGCTGGAGGTTAGGGAGCAGAGGATGCATGGCCACCTCTGCCTCTACTGCGGGAGGTCGGGCCACTATATCAAGGCCTGCCCGACTCGCCCCAAAAGACCCGGCTCACTAGTGAGGGGTGTCCTAGTGAGCCTGACGACCCTTCCTCAGCCCCAGCCCAAGAAGGAGCACAACCACCTTTTTCCGGTCACTCTCACCTGGGGTAACCACTCACTGTCTGTTGGTGCACTCCTGGATTCGGGGGCGGACGAGTGTTTGATGGACATCTCGCTGGCTCGGCAGGCCGGCATTCCACTCGTCCCCCTAAACACACCCCTCACAGCCCAAGCCCTAGATGGTCGTTCACTTGGTAAAAATCACACACAGCACTGCTTCCCTCACCCTCACTCTTTCGGGTAATCACGTGGAAGCTATCCGTTTCTTGGTTTTGCACGCCCCCACAGCGCCCCTGGTGTTGGAAGACCGTAGTTGGAATGGCACGATCCCTACATCTCTTGGTCTACTGGGCGGATTTTGGGTTGGAGCGTTGCGTGTCATGCCAACTGCCTTCGCTCCGCCCACTCCCCGTCCAGCGGCCTCAGACCCGTGCCTCCTCCCACGGATCTCACTGGTGTTCCTTCCATTTATCACGATTTAGCCCCTGTATTTAGTAAAGACAGTGCACTTTCCCTCCCCCCTCACCGTCCCTATGATTGTGCCATAGATCTCTTTCCCGGGGCCGCCCTTCCCACCGGTCGCTTGTATAACCTCTCCGTCCCAGAGAAGGAGGCTATGCACAATTATATCAGAGTCCCTGGCCTCAGGAATCATAAGGCCCTCGTCTTCCCCGGTGGCGGCGGGTTTCTTTTTTGTGGCAAAGAAGGAGGGCAGCCTGAGGCCTTGCATAGATTATCGAATGTTAAATAATATCACGGTGAAAAATAAATATCCACTCCCCCTTATGAGTTCCACGTCGAGCCACTCACTCACGCCACGGTGTTCACGAAGCTGGACCTGTGCAGCGCGTACCACCTGGTGCGCATCCGGGAAGGGGATGAATGGAAGACGGCCTTCAACACCCACCTAGGGCATTTTGAGTACCTCGTTATGCCCTTCGGCCTCACCAATGCCCCGGCCGTCTTCCAGGCATTGGTCAACGACGTGCTCCGGGACATGCTGAACACGTTCGCGGTGGTGTACCTGGATGACATCCTCGTGTTCTCCAGGACTGAGGAGGAACACCACCAGCATGTCCGCCTGGTCCTCTAACGGCTGCTGGAGAACAGGCTCTTCGTGAAAGCCGAGAAGTGCGTGTTCCACTCCGCCTCCGTGGAATTCCTTGGCCACATCGTGGAGAAGGGGCTCGTCCGCACTGACCCCAGGAAGACCCGAGCGGTGGAGGAGTGGGCACGGCCCACCAACAGGACGCAACTCCAGCGCTTCCTGGGGTTTGCAAACGTCTACCGGCGCTTCATCAGGGGGTTCAGCCGTGTGGCCGCCCCCCTCACTGCACTCACCTCCAACCTCCGCCCCTTCTCCTGGACCTCGGAGGCGGAAGCCGCCTTCTTGGCCCTGAAGAGGCTGTTCACAACGGCTCCGGTGCTCGCCCACCCGGACCCGTGCAGGCAGTTCATCGTGGAGGTGGACGCATCGGACACGGGCATCGGAGCCGTCCTCTCCCAGCGGTCGGAGGAGGACCAGAAGATCCACCCGTGCGCCTTCTTCTCCTGGCGTTTCAGTCCTGCGGAGAAGAATTATGACATCGGCAACAGGGAGTTGCTGGCCGTCCACGCCGCCCTAGAGGAGTGGAGACACTGGCTGGAGGGAGCAGGGCAGCCGTTCGTCGTATGGTCCGATCACAAGAACCTGACCTACGTACGGACGGCTAAGAGGCTCAACCCCAGGCAGGCGCGCTGGGCTCTCTTCTTCAGCCGGTTCGACTTCACCCTCACCTACCGCCCGGGCACCAAGAACGTCAGGGCAGACGCCCTCTCCCGTCTGTTTCCCGAGGGGTCCCCTGACGCCCCAGACACCATCCTTCCCCCGGCCCGGGTGGTGGGTGTCGTCACCTGGGCCATCGAATCAGTGGTGAGAAGGGCCCAGCGCGCCCAGCCCGACCCAGGCAATGGACCCCGGAACCGGCTATTTGTGCCTCCCTCTGTCCGGCCCCAGGTGCTGGAGTGGGGCCACTCCAGCCATCTTGCCTGCCACCCCGGTGTCTACCGAACGGCGGCCTTCGTCCGCAGGGGTTTCTGGTGGCCCACCATGGAGGCAGACACCAGAGAGTTTGTGGCAGCCTGCACCACCTGCGCCCGCAGCAAGGCTCTCCATCGCCCTCCAGCAGGTCTTCTGCGCCCCCTTCCTGTCCCTGGCCGACCTTGGTCCCACATTGCCTTGGACTTTGTAACTGGTGTCCCAAGGCAATGACACCATTCTGACCATTGTCGACCGGTTTTCCAAGGCCGTCCATTTTGTTGCCCTCACCAAACTCCCCTCTGCAGCCGAGACGGCGGACCTTCTCGTCTCCCACGTCGTCCGACCTCATGGGATTCTCCTGGACATTGTCTCTGACCGTGGTCCCCAGTTCACTTCGAAGGTATGGCAGGCCTTCTGTAAGGGGATTGGGGCCACGGTCAGCCTCTCCTCCGGGTATCACCCCCAGACCTATGGGCAGGCAGAGCGGGCCAATCAAGCCCTGGAGGCGGCTTTGCGTTGCGTTACCACCAGCAACCCCGCCT
This sequence comes from Lampris incognitus, assembly GCF_029633865.1. NCBI lineage: Eukaryota > Metazoa > Chordata > Actinopteri > Lampriformes > Lampridae > Lampris > Lampris incognitus. The sequence goes on from NC_079211.1 coordinate 109,753,287, forward strand.
CCTGGAGCAAGTACCTGCCCTGGGTGGAGTACTCGCTCAACTCCATGGAGAGTTCGGCTACCGGTTTGTCCCCCTTCGAGTGTTCCCTGGGCTATCAACCCCCTCTGTTCCCCCATCAGGAGTTGGAGGTGGCGGTCCCGTCCACGAGGGTCCATCTCCGCCGATGTCGGCGCGTTTGGAAGACCGCCCGGACCGCTGTGTTGCGAGCTACAGAGCGGGCCCGGCGCAGCGCCAACCGGCGGAGAGTGCCGGCCCCAGCTTATCGACCTGGCCAGAGGGTATGGCTCCTGGCCCGGGACCTGCCCCTCCCTACCCTCAACCGGAAGCTGGCTCCCCGCTACGTCGGTCCCTACACCATCGACCGCATCGTCAACCCTTCGGCGGTGCGTCTCCATCTCCCTACCTCACTCAAGATCCATCCCGTCTTCCATGTCTCGCGCCTCAAACCGGTAGCCACCAGCCCCCTGTCTCCCCGTCCAAGCTCCTCCACCCCCCAGGGTCCTCGACGGTGGTGACATGGTCTGGGATGTCGACCAGCTGCTCACCGTATGCCGCCGGGGGCGTGGGTACCAATACCTGGTGGACTGGGTTGGCTATGGGCCCGAGGACCGCAGCTGGGTTCCCCGGTCCTACCTGGCCGACCCCGCACTCCTGGAGGAGTTCTATCGGGCCCACCCCAACGCCATCGGACGGTCGCCCGGTGTCTCCCGTAGGAGGGGGGGTCCTGTTGTGATTACACCGCCCCGAGCTGCCTCCCCGGCACGTTCAAGCCACTCCCCCAGCTCGGACGTGCCGGAAACATCCGAGCGCTCGGCTCGCGCTCTGAGGAGACGAGCGCTGCACTGCACCAGGTGTTTGCCATCATCCATCAGGCACACCTGTGGCAATCGGGCAGCCTTCTACAAGAAGCCTCCCAGAACGTCTCTCAGTGCTTCGACGTACTGAACCCTGCGGTGAAGTTCTGATAAGCCCTCCAGCGTTCCTTGCTTTCTGTTTATTCCCCAGTGTCTTATCTTCGTGTCTCTGTTTCCTCCCAAGACTCTCCCTCCGCGATTTCCACGGCTCCCCGCGTCTCCCTCGTCCCCAGCGACCTTCACGTTTCTCCCCGGACCTCTCCTGCGATCTCCCCCCTTTGTCCCTCTATCTGGACCCCTCCTTTCGGACTCGACTTCCCGGATCTCGGACCTGGACTTTCTTGGACAACCCCTCTTGGATCACGGACTGGACTTTCTCGCCAGGTGCACGCACATTTTTTCAACACCTCCTGGTCATTTACATACCGCACCACACATTGGCTAAAAACACTCACACATAGTTATACACGCAAACCACGGGACACCACACATAGTTTATTCACACATCCCACTAACAGAACGCCTTTTTTTCACCATACATTTCCCTCCCACAATAAAACCTCCCTTTGTAGCTTTTGAAGTGATCTCGTGTCTGTCTGTCTTGGGTTTCGCCACACGGGTCAGGTTCTGGTGCGCGAGCATAACAGTCACCCGTGGTGCGGGAGACTCACATTCGCTTACCAGCTGCAGTGGATTCCTGCCCCCCCCCCCCCAAATTCACTACAATACATTTGTGCGTACACAAGGATAAAAAACAGGAGGAAATCAGGATGATCTTGAACAAGTTAACTACCTGGTAATCATCGAAACTGACAAAGCAACTCAAACATTTTGCATGTCTGAAAAACATCTTGACCAATAAAACTGCTTGGCTGGAAATAAAATGAATTAAAACACACTGTCAGACTTCCTGTTCTTCACTGATCTATGGTTAATAGTTATGTTCAGCTTTTAGACTTCTTGCTTTTTACTCCTTTTGGACATTTTCATGTTTAATTAAACTTATTTGTTTACTCAATTCTTGATTAAATTATTTGAAACAGTGAAGTTGTCTTATACTAGTGTCTGTGAATGTTCTCATTCATCCAGGTCATAGTTATCCAAAGGAGTTGAATCAAGTGCAACTGGACTTGGTATATATCCGTGAAGATGTTTCGCCTCTCATCCAAGAGGCTTCCTCAGTTCGTGCCTTTCTGACTAGACCAAGCTAGTCTGACTGGCTGGTGATGAGACTCAGAATTTATCCTCTAGGAGTCGTTGTCAGAGCTATTGATATGCGTGGCTCTTTGTGATCCGATGTTTACCAACGCCCATCGCTAACAGAGCCATAGATATGAGTGGGTCTTTTGTGTACCGATTTTTGGCCGCGCCCATTGTTATCGGAGCTATTGATATGTGTGGCTCTCCTGTGCTCCAATGTCCAGCTGCACCCGTCACCATTGGCGCACAGGAGAGCCACGCATATCAATAGCTCTGACAACGACTCCTAGAGGACAAATTTTGAGTCTCATCACCAGCCAGTCAAACTAGCTTGGTCTAGTCAGAAAGGCATGAACTGAGGAAGCCTCTTGGATGAGAGGCGAAACATCTTCACGGATGTATATGTTACGGGTAATGTGAAAAAAGGTTAATGTGCAAACTACCTGGTTAATGTGCAAATTACCCAACGGGGCGGTTAATGTGCACATTACCCGCCAGAAGGGGTTATCTGCACATTAACCGGGTAGTCTGCACACTACCCGCTTGGGCGGTTAATGTGGATAGAACGAACCACATTATCCACATTAACCGGGTAGTCTGCACACCACCCGTTTGGATGGTTAATGTGGATGGAACGAACCTGCAACTCATCTTTTTATGATATTTTGATATTTAAATCAGCAATAGGAATAGGTGTGTGTGTGTGCATGCGTGCATGTGTGTGTGTGTGTGCACGCGCGCGCGGATGTGCAGATGCGCGTGCACGTGGGTGCTTTACTTGCACAGCAGCGAGTCTAGTCTACATCGACAATCTGTTTGCTCCCTCCCATATTCTCGGTTAGATTAGGATATGATCGATGAAATATGTAGACTACTAGTAGGATATTAGCCAGGTGAGGGAGGGGATCGGGCACATTTTTTGTCTTTTTTTGGTGGTTGTGTAAAAGTGCATCTGAAAGGTATCGCCTGTTCATTCATTTTTCTTGCCTGATTGGCAGACAGGAATTGCATTTTGACAATATTTTTTCTCTGCTTCTGCTCCTACATACTGGGCTTATAAAACGAATTTCGTTCTGTTTTCATATCATCTAGTCTTAGTATTTTTTTCCCCACCAGTACCCCTCTTCCATAAAGTTTTATTTACCAGTCTGTCCACGGAGTGATTGCCATTTCGGATTTGGTTGAATGACGCATGTCTCCAGTGAGAGTAGGCTATAGCAGCCTGATGGGAGATGGCCGAGACTGATATTTCTTTTCACCCTTGTCAAATTTGTAGGCTATTCATTCATATCAGGGATCATATAGAGAGCGAGGAGGGCTCATGTTTGTGTTCTTTGATGCTAATAGCCTAGTTATACAAGTGGGGGAAAACGCTGATCTAAAGACAGAATGATATCGCCAACGTCTGTTCTTTCATTTACCACAACTTGTGATTCCTCAGATGGCCTCACTTCATGAGTCATTAGGCTAAAGGCCTATTGCTGATTTAAATATCAAAATATCGTAAAAAGATGAGTTGCAGGTTCGTTCCATCCACATTAACCATCCAAACGGGGTAGTGTTCAGACTACCCGGTTAATGTGAATTCGTTCCATCCACATTAACCATCCAAACGGGTAGTGTTCAGACTACCCGGTTAATGTGAATTCGTTCCATCCACATTAACCATCCAAACGGGTAGTGTTCAGACTACCCGGTTAATGTGAATTCGTTCCATCCACATTAACCATCCAAACGGGTGGTGTGCAGACTACCCGGTTAATGCGGATAATGTGGTTCATTCTATCCACATTAACCGCCCAAGTGGGTAGTGTGCAGACTACCCAGACTACCCGGGTAGTTTGCACATTAACTGTTTTTTCACATTACCCGTAACATATATACCAAGTCCAGTAGCACTTGATTCAAGTCTTATACTAGTATTATTATTGTTATAATTATTATAATTATTATTAGTATTGTTATTACTAATGCTAAAGAAGAAGTGCATGGGGTGGGACTTTACCAGTGAGTACATTTTCATGTGAACAAGAAATCTGATTATTAGGAGTTATCAGTTTATGCAAATATATTGATTACTGCACACACATGGATATTGGTAATACAATTATTCCAATAGCTACAGCTACATGATTCTTTGTATAATTGCTGTATCCTCCATGGAAACAATATATTTACTGCTTCCCTCCATCTCTCCGCCCTTTAGGCTGCGCAATGGATTGCCCTCACTTTAATCTAAATGCAGTTTTATTTTTGCCGTTAATTCAAAATCAGCTGACAACTGCCTTCATTTTGGCGTTCCATCCATCCTAATGAAAGCTGCTCCCCCAGTGGGTACAGCTGGTATTGGCCATGGCAGATAAAGGAATTCGAATGAGCATTTCAATAATCACAGTACTACCGTAACCACAGTAAGATTGGTGTATAAGTGTAAAATGTAAAATCACCCAGTGACTGTAATTAAAGTGATAGATGTAATGAAGAAAGGGGCTTTTCACAGACCTGACCAAATGGAAGACATTGTTGATGAGGCTGGCTCGGTCATTGCTGCTGAGGGCAGTGTGGTTGTGCTGGAGCAGTCTGATCAGCGACCTCCAGCCCTGGCCCTCATAGTGAACCATGTAGTAACCGCTCATGTCCACGTTGAATTTCAGCCATTCCACCTCCTCCGGCAGGTACAGGACATCTAGAGAGGGGGAGGGGGGAGAGGAGGAGATCGGAGTTTTACCAGACCTCTTTGAATGACTGCACACTGAAGTGGTTCTCAACCTGTGGGTCGGGACCCCTCCTCCGAGTCTGCAGTGAGATGATTGATGGAATCTTGAATGTAATTATGCTTCATTTTGTTACCGTGTTGTCAATCATGTCTGTAACTCGACAAATTCTTGAGGGAAAATGCGACATAATGGGACACTCAATGGTTCTAGGGTTATATTCAAAAAGGTGCAAAAAAATTGTTTAGTGTCAAAGTTTATAATTGTGGGGAGGGGGAGTCCATATCTGAAACAGGTTTTTGTGATTAGACATTGCTTCATGCTTGTAAAGCAGTGAGCTGAAGAGTAGCCTGCTGCAAACTAAACAATGTGGGGATTTTTGAGACCCCAAAGTGCACTGATTTCAGTTGAAAATAATTTCTGCTGCAAGGTTTAATATGTGGGGTTTTTCGTGTTACTTGTTTCTGTAAATTCACACTGTTGTTTCTGGCAGTGTTACAGGATTTACTAGGTGGATGTACAGTATCTTACTGTATATGGGTACTATGTGGTACATAAGCATGCTGTGATCAAAGTCTGCTGGTTGTACCTGCTGTGCTCTGTGTATGCTAAATAATTTGAGAACAATATCAGAACAACAACCCACCTAAATAACTAAGCAAAACAGCCAGCTAACTAAGTACCACACTCACCAGGTCACAATCCACCTATCTACCTACAGTGTCTGAAGAATCTCTGATATGCTTACCGGTCTTAGTCTTGAGCAGGAAGCGATGGATGACATCTGACCCACTGGTCATGTAGGTCAGCGGGATCTGCCACAAAAATCTATCAACACAAAGAGAATAATATGAGATGAAAAAACATGCTGACACTACAGATATAAGTGTTATAAAAGTCCCACTTTTTACTGACAGCATGCTGAAACACTGCTGACTTTGGCTGCTTCATCAAAAAACAGCATGGAGAATAAAAATATGTCTGCTCTCTTTAGCTCTTGACAGTAAGAAACAAATGGTTCTGTAACTCATTGGTTCTCAACTTGGGGGTCGGGACCCCAAAAGGGGTCGCGAGATAGTTTCCAGGGGCCGCCAGATGGTTGTGGAGAAAACACGCATGGAACCATCCAGATCCACGGCACACCTGATGGTAAATATAGGTGTACTGTCTCTTTAATTGCTGTGCCGTCACAGTATACAAGGTGGGGCCTCTGCACCGTCCCTCAGTATACTTCAATACTTCAGCTGAAGACGTACATCAGCAATAATAGCTTCTGTGTACATAACAGGGACACATTTTAACCATCAGCTTCTTAAGAGGACCCTGAGATCCAGCGGTCTCGGCTACTGTGCATGAAGGAACAAATGGTTGCCGAGAAAATCGAAGGACAGCGAGGACAACAGCAGACTCACAGCAGGTGCAGTCCAGAACAACAAGATCAACGTATATAGATGATATATTGCGTCCTACTAAACGTCCCTCTCAGATCATCCATGAGTGAGTGACCACAACTTGCAATGTAGTCCACAGAGGCAGTTCCATAGCGCCACTGGAATAATAAAACAAGCACAAAGCCGTCCAGACTCATGACGCACCCGATGCGAGTTGCAAGCCCATCCTACTAAACGTCCCTACTAAACATCTATCTCAGGGTGTCCATGAGTGAGTGGTTGACCACAGCTGCAGTTGCACAGCGCTGTGGGAAAAACATATTGCAGCAAATTCGGGGGGGCAGCCAGGAACCGCTGCAGCTGGGACGCGAACCCGGGTCTCCCACACCACGGGCGACTGCGTTAACCAGTCGACTAAAGGGTCCGATACGTTAGCCAAGGGCTAGCGAGTCTAGTCATCCGTGGTCATTACACTAAACTAGCTACTAGACTGACTAGCCTAGACTAGACCCATTAGCCAAGGGCTAGCGAGTCTAGTCATCCATGGTCGTTACACTACTCCCCTCCTTCGGGAAGTGCGTCCCCGTGCTTCAGCATATCAGCTCCCTCACGCCTCTGGGCACATGCGCTTCCGACGGCCTCACGGTCTCACCATCCCACTTCTGACACCAATGTAGCGAATTCACGGGGCAGCCGGGAACCGCCGCAGCCGGGACGCGAACCCGGGTCTCCCCCCACCATGGGTGACTGTGCTAACCAGCCAACTAAAGGGTCCGACCCATTAAGCCAGGGCTAGTGAGTCTAGGCATCCGTGGTCGTTACAATATTTTAGACTGGGGAATGGTTTGTACACCGCTTGTACCAGTGATATATGTCGTAGAATAGATTTCATTGTGTGTGTGTGTGTGTGTGAGAGTCAAAGTGTGTGTGCACATGAGGTGTCGTTATTTCAATAAATCTAAAAACGCTAATTAAAGCCAAAGTCACTTAGTTGTTGTTCAGGTTTGTGGGCAAAGCAGTGGTCTTCCTGTGTGAGTCTGGCAGGTTTCATGTGTTATATTACAGTAATCCCTGAACAGTCTCGGCCAGACAGTTTATGAGTGATCAATGCGTTTGCATCTGGGTGTTGTGAGTTAAATGTCCCAGTGCTATTATGGGGAGGATCGCAAACACCAAAAACACCAACCTCAAAAAGTCCACTGCTGATTCACCGGACCTACATGTCTTTGGACTGTGGGAGGAAACCGGAGCACCCAGAGGAAACCCATGCAGACACGGGGAAAACATGCAAACTCCACACAGAGGAGTTCGGGCTCGAACCCAGGACCTTCTTGCTGTGAGGCGACCGTGCTAACCACTGCACCACCGTTCTGCCACACATTTTTATATACTTTTTTTATACACCGTGCCGCCATACATACTTTTTTAATTGCAATGTATTATTAAATTCAAGCAATAGTGGTCTGGACTCTGGAGAATAAAGCGCCATCAATCTATGATGGGGGGGTGACTAAAATTGTTACTACCGTATTGCCACTACTGCAAATTTCAATACTTATCCATAAATCATTGAATAAATACCCAAATGAGACCGAGTCACCGTTTGCAAAACCCCATGAACTGAACCTGCTACAGGTCCTGAATGAAACAAGGTCTAGAAACAGAAATGAACCACACACACACACACACACACACACACACACACACACACACACACACACACACACACACATATATCTGTCAGAAAGGTGTCAACTGGAGACTTTACCCTTCAGTGAGAGAGGGGTCATCTGTCTTGAGGTAACGCTCCTGACTCAGTCTGACTTCGCGACCAATGACCTCCACAGTGACCAGCGGGAATCCCTCTTGCAGTGTCCAAGTGTCCATAATTCCCCTGATGTCAACCTCATTACCAGAGAACCATTTCTGCAGATGACAACACACACACACACACACACACACACACACACACACACACACACACACACACACACACACACACAATTAGATGGGTTAGACTCAGTTACATAACAATTCAATAAGCACAAATACTTGTTGAGAATGTCACAAGCTGTAACAGACTCCAGTAAATAAACACTTAACAGCATGGTGCAAGAATGGACACTTATCATGTAAATATGACACTTTGTAAACAGCCCCCGCTGGTCAACATGTCTCCCCTACATACCTACCATGTGCACCACCTCTTTAAACCAGATGTGCAATACAAATGTACAATTGTAAATACACATTCAACTGCTGTATACTGGTTACAATTATTGCTGTTATTGTTGTGGTTGTAACATAGGCATATAATATAGTATGTAGTTGTGAGGTGGATGGTAGGTGAAAATATAATTTATACTTCTGGTACATAAGATAATACAGTGTAAGACAATATGGTGTAATATAGTGTGAATATATAGCGTTGTATATGTGCATGATGGGTTGTGGAGTTGTGGTATGGTTTATGGTATAGTGTATGGGCAATATAGTATATATGCAATAATGTATAATATATGGACATAGGCTGTTGATTAGTCAACCATAACAAAACTCTGTATAGTAGTGACACACCTGTTGTGCATACATGATTGCCTCCAGCATGCTGTTGTTGTTCCATTTATTTATCTATTTATTGTGTGAGCGATATCTTGAAGTGCTAGAAGCTGCTGTGTACCAGAGTCATATTCCATGTGTGTGTCGGCACACTTGGCCAGTAAAGTTGATTCTGATTCTAAATGTCCTGGCAAAATTCCCAACCTGGCTCTCTCCATCTGGCCACCTGATCATCCCCACATGTAACTGGTTCAATGAGTCCCCCCTCGCCACCTCAAGCTGGTGTGTGGTGAGCGTTCTGGTGCAAAATGGCTGCCGTGCATCACCCAGGTGAGTGCTACACATTGAGTGCTTCAATGTGAAGCTCTTTGGGTGACTAGACAAAGCACCTATATAAATGTAATGATTTATTATTTATTATAAATATGCTCAGTAAAGCCTCCATATGGTGGCGAGGAGCCGTATGGCAGTTCCAGAGACTGGGGCGGTGGTGGAGGGTTTGTATGGAGCAAATGTGGCAGCTCTGTGCACTGTCGCCAAAAAACTTGTAACTGTGCTCTGTACTCCCAGCACAGACATGTTTGGCCGAAAGTTGTTGGGGGGGGGGGTCAAAACAAACTGGCTTGGTTCTTTAATAAAAAATAAGACTGGGAAAGACTGAAGAGTGCCTATCTGATGTTGTACGAAGTTATGGGATAGCAAGGTCCAACAAATAAATCCCTAACCTGTGGACTGAGATAGGTAATATAATCAGGAAGGGTGGCGAACTTTTCTAAAGACGTGGCGGCAGCAGTTTGTCAGGGCAAAGATAAAAACACATTGTTGGCTCAACCTTTTTGTCAAAGGTAGGGAGACCGACTTCCGACGTAGTTCTGGTACAGCCCTGAACCGGTACAACATTAAAAGTACCATACCAGGTTTGGCCTTTTAAGACCATTATTAACAGCGTACACCATATTTCTCTTGTTTTTGCCGGGAGACCAGATCCTTGGGGTGGCCCAACTTCTGGTGCGGCGTGTTTTGGGGTTTGAAAGCAACTGAGACGTGGTGTTTGGAAAATACGCGCCTCAGCTGTTCCAACACTCCCACCACATACGGCATCACCACTGGTTTACGCTTAGACAGCTGTTGTCCTTCTTCTCTCTTCAATCAGCTGCTGCACTGTCTGGGTGTCTTCCTGGCTTTGACAAGCGCCCAGTTAGGATAACCACACTTAACCAGGGCCTGTTTAATGTGGAATTTCTCTCCTTCCCCGGTCGCTGTGTCGGTGGGGACATGTCAGCCCAGTGGTACAGCGTCCTGATGACTCCTAGTTTGTGCTCTAGTGGATGATGAGAGTCAAACCTTAAGTACTGATCAGTATGTGTTGGTTTACGGTAAACATCAACAATCAAATGTCCCCCATCACCGATGGCAATTTCACAGTCTAAGGCTAACCTGTCATTTTTCACATCCTTCCTGCTGAACTTGATGTGGCTGGGGAGGCCTGCAGTCAGTTGAGACTGAAGAGGTTGCTCAGATGAGTGATGAAACCTAGTATCTCTCTCAATAAATGTTGTGTCCAGATGAACTGATTCACCTCTGTGATTTCCTTACCTGGATTATTGAGCATGCATCAAGACACTTTTCCAACAGTGGTTCTCAATTACTTTTGGATGACTTAATCTCCATGACCAAACGAAACCACTTTTTAGTTGCCGCTGAAAGGGCGCGTTTTAATCTAACTCTATACGTTATGTTTAAGTCAGTCTATACTGTATTTCTAAACTGTGTATAAACAACTCTAATCTCAACAACTTTTACAAGTCATATTTTGTACTTTTCCATTTAAAGCCACTGACTGTTAAAACTGCACTTGTCCAGTGTACTTTTCCGCTTTGGTGTGGGAAGATGGCTGCACGAATTCACGTTTGCAGCGGCCTCACCCAGTGCCAGTGTCGCAAGATGGCGGCATGAATTCACATTTGCGGCGGCCTCACCCAGTACCGTCCATGCAGTGTCTTTGGCCACGTTTGTGTCTAAGTTTTTGTCTTCGTTTGATGGCTGGGAGAGCTGGCGCTGGATCGGCTTGGGAGAGCAGGGCAGGCTAAGCTAACTGCCAGCCCATGCAGACCGGCAGTTCCGATAACACAGAGAGCGTTTTGGCGGCGGCCTCGCCTGGCTTTGACTGTGGTGTATTTGATATCATCGTGAGGAGTGCGGGGAGGTGTCCAGGGTGTCTGCCTGCGAGAGCTGGCACTGGATCAGCTGGGAGGGCTTAGTCTGCTTCATCCAATGGGCCCAAGGACCACGGTCCCTGCCTGGAGCTGCACCCGAGGAGGAAACGCCGAGGGTGGTCTGACAGGACGCAGAAGCTGGGCTGGCTAAGTTAACTGCTAGCCCATACAGACCGGCGGTTCCGACAGTCATCCTGGCTGGCGTTCCTTCCCGTGGACAGTAATTTTTTGTTTTGTTAGTTTGGGATATGTGTGCTCTTGCAGTGTTTGGATGGGTTTTTGTCTTTGCATTGTACTGCTGTGGGCTGGGGGAAATGGCATTTCATTTCATTTCATGTACGTAAGGGCATGAACTGAAATGACATATAAAGTGTTCCTGATTCCTTACTGTCCACAGCAAGCTAGCTAGCTAGCTAACTGATACGAAAGCTAGCCAGAGGAGGCACATGTTAGCATACTGTGTAAAACTGCTGCAGGCACTAACACAATGCAAATTTGGAAGCCTCACCACAATGGTTCCACCCGCTGTTACTTTTATGTAATCAGGTCAATTAAACTTTAATGGAGCTGATGCTGTTTCCATGGCTTTTCCAAAACTGTAATTTTTACATAACTTTTCCAGGGCATGGAAATTGTATTTTCAAATTTATTGACTTTTCCAGGTTTTTCATGACTGTATGAACCCTGCTTGTGGGTTTGTGGAAAAGACTGACTCGAGCACTTACAGAGGCTCCAACCACGAGTTTTCCGTTGGAGCAAAAATTTTTCCGTTTTAATTGGCCCTCATCCAGGTTGTCTGTGTGGCAGATCTGGTGGGGACAGATAAAATGTATTACCATAAAAATGCAAATTCCTTTTCTTAGAGATATTCTCTTTCACGAATTAAAAAAAACCCTCACCAACAGATATCCTGATGGTCTCACAAACACACCTACACACATTCTCACACACACACCAACACAAACTTACATTGGTCAGGCTCTCCCACAGGTGGCTGTTGACAGTGTTTTGGTAGCTGTATTGTTTGAGGTAGCTGATGATGCCCATCTTAAAGGCATCTGGAGTCAGGAAGTCACGAAGCATGTTCAGAACACAGGCACCCTGAAAATAAAGGAAACAAATGAAGGAACTTCTTACTAGTACTTTGAACTTGTCGTTTCCCTGAACTCTTTAGAATATCATCAAATTAACATGTTTGTAACATAAAACTCTTGAATCTCTCCAGCCATGTTCAGATGGCAGACAATCTGATTTGTTTTTCGAATCCGATCTTTAAGACTGACCATCCACAACGTTATGTGCAAGTTTATCAGATCTGATTTGTGTGTTGAGGTAGGCATATTAATGTGCTGGTGTATCTACATGGGCCAACTCCGGGTTCAGCAAGTTATCAGTATGGAAACAGTGCCTGTTCTTACTGCTTTCACCATGGGAGTGTCTGGTCACAGTGCAGAACACGTGGTGCATGAGACATCAGCGACAAATGAGGATGCTTTGTGTCATGTTGTCCTGTGTGTTGCTGTCAGTGTCAGCATCACTGTACAGCAAGGGGTATGGATGCATGACAGAACTGCCGACTGCAGAGCCGGGGAGGGCTGCAGACTACCACGTCTCCTCCGATACATGTGGAGTCGCAAGCCGCTTCTAATTACCTGACAGTGACGAGTTTCGCCAGGGGGATGTAGCGCGTGGGAGGATCACGCTATTCCCCTCAGTTCCCCCTCCCCCCCGAACAGGCGCCCCAACCGACTGGAGGAGGAGCTAGTGCAGCGACCAGGACACATACCCACATCCGGCTTCCCACCCACAGACATGGCCAATTGTCTGTAAGGATGCCGACCAAGCCGGAGGTAATACGGGGATTCAAACCGCCAATCCCCATGTTGGTAGGCAACGGAATAGACCGCCACACCACCCGGATGCCCCAGAATTTAATCATTTTTTTCTGCAAGTGTCTAAGTTTGGCCTGCACTGAGACCTCACCCCCCCCCTAGTGAAAGCAGACATGCTATCTCTGCATTTGACCATGAGAGGCTGCTCTCCTGGCTCTCCTCCATGCATGTTTACTCTATGATGTTTTCATCACGGCTGTGCGACATGCCGTTGAGCTCTTGCCTGGTGGCATTGTTAGTGACATGGAAGGGTGGGAGGGAGAACCATGTAATATGACTAGTTGTCAAACTGAGAAATATGATTCCCATCACACAGCATGATGTATGATGGTTTGCTATCCCGTTGGCCGTTTGTTGTACAAAAAACATTCTATGTGACCATTTGAAATGCAAAACCTTCAAACAGTTCCACTTGGTGATGGAGCCAAACTACAGTTGCAGTTCAGCAAGCATGCTTTTACTTCCCGTGAAGTGATTGTTTTTTGAGCAGATTCCTTTGGTTAGATCAGAAACCAAATTAAAAAGAAAAGGGCATCAGATGGATGGGGGGCAGGGGTGAGGGACTGGGGATTGTCTGTTTGGTCCACTGTCGTGGAAATGGGTGAACGGAGGAGAGTCAAACCTTGTCGTACGAGACATCGTCGAACATCTCCTGGATCTGGGCGGGGTTCTCCACTGGGGTGGAGATTGGGTGTGAGGACCTGAGGGAGTCCACCTCCATGGCTTCAAAACATTTCGACAGGAAAAAGTCATTCTGTGTGGAGGGGGGGTGGGGATTAGTAAGGGATACAGGGGAATGTAATGATACAGAAAGAGTGAGGAACAGGGAAAGAGAGTAAATTAGAGACAGATAACTAGACAGAGCAGGGGAGAGGGATTTGATAAAAAGAGAGCAAGAGAAAGAGGAAGATACACAATGCTAACTGTAAGACAAATCAGAGGAAATGACAACTTTTTTCCTGTATGGCAGCATTTTAATTTTGTTGGTTTGTAAGCGAGTCAGCTCCCAGTGCTCGGCTCTCACCACTTGCAGCTCCGGATAGGTGACGGCGACAGAAATAAACTCCATGAACTTGGCGAAGCCCTCGTTGAGCCACAGGTCATTCCACCACTCCATGGTCACCAGATTCCCAAACCACTGGATGGAGACGACGAGAACACAGTGTGGTTATACCAAGAAAGAAAAAAGACTGACGTTCCTGGTTCAGTTTTCAAAATGTAATGTTAACTACCTTGGGACTATGCACCTAGTTGTATTAATAACCTTTTTTTAACCCCCTATATGGCAAAGTGCAGCCTGAACTTCTCTTCAGAAGCACTGTGGTTCTACAATGTAGCCTGAAAACGGAGGGTTATGAATGGCTTGCCAGTGAGACCTGGACCGCCACCTCATAGCTTATAAAACAGACTACCTCACACTTGCTTTTACCCACTCTTAAATTCACATTTTGTTATTTTGCTACTAATCTAGTTCCACTTGTTCTATCAATTTGCCCTTAGGTATTTCATTATTTTTCTGTATTAAACTTTTATATGTACATTAATCCTGTAATGCAGTGTGTGACTTTTTTTACAGATGCTCCATGAATACGTTTATGATGATGATGATGATGATAATAATAATTTAAATTTTATTTATATCGCACCTTTCTAAACAACATTACAAGGTGCCTCACACAACAGGATAAAATAAATCACATAGTCAAGATAAAACAACAAAATACAATATAAATATAGGACATAATCTCAGATCAGCTCCACAGAACAAGGTAAAAGACGATCAGGATAAAATCACAAGAGGGCAGCCGGAGGGCACTCAAGATTGGAGACAGCAGGAGGAGAGAGACACCTGCTATGTTTCCCATGAGGAGCCGGGGCCGTCAGGGAGTTTCAACGCTTCAGACCGAAACACCAGTCTAGCACCGTTCTCATGCCCAAATTGCCGAGACCATAATTACAATGGTAACGTGCACTGTTCACAGAGGACTGAGGAATAGCTGCGATCACGGCATTGTCAGACCGATGTTAGAGCTCCCATTTCGGTCGTTACACAACTGTGCTATTTATAAGGTTGGGGTTGCCTGCAGTCAGCTGAGAACTGACAAAGTCACTTCGATGAGTGACGAGACCTTTTCCCACTAAACTTGGGTGTCCAGATGAACTGATTCACCTTTTCTGGGATTTCTACACCTGGATTGTTGAGCATGCATCAAGAATTTCACACCAGCAGGCAACATTAACATGCAATTTAATTTTATGATACCAAAAAACAGTCTTGATGGTGTGAAATTAACATTAAGGTTCTTCTTGTACAGTATGCCATCTGGAAAAATGTCCAGCACTAAAGCTTTGATAACAGGCACCCTGACAGACAAATGGGATGCATATCAGATACCTGGTGTGCCAGCTCGTGGGCGATGACCTTGGTGATGCCCAGTTTGTCTGAGGCCGACGACTTGTTGGGGTCGAAGAGGAGGCCTGCCTCTCGGTAGGTGGTCAGACCCCAGTTCTCCATGGCTCCTGACTGGAAGTCAGGAATAGCTGCCAGGTCTGTGGGGAATAATGTAAATACTGCTGAATGTGTGAAATACAGTATGTCAAACTGCTTGCTTGGCTGTTTCTTTTCACTTCTCTTATGAAACGTATTGCTGGAGCTCAAAACTAAGGTCTACATCAGGAACTACTGCCAATGAAAAACGTTCAAGAAAACGCTTCTTTCTTTTCTTTTCTTTTTTTGGATTTCCCCCCCTTTTCTTCCCAATTTTACTTGGCCAATTACTCCATTCTCCTGAGCTGTCCCGGTCACTGCTCCACCCTCTCTGCCGACCTGGGGAGGGCTGCAGACTACCACATGCCTCCTCCGATACATGCGGAGTCACCAGCCGCTTCTTTTCACCTGACAGTGAGGAGTTTCGCCAGGGGGACATAGCACGTGGGAGGATCACGCTATTCTCCCCAGTTCCCACTCCCCCCCAAATAGGCGCCCCGACCGACCAGAGGAGGCGCCAGTGCAGCAACCAGGACACATCCGGCCTCCCACCCACAGACACGGCCAATTGTGTCTGTAGAGACGCTCGACCAAGCCGGAGGTAACACGGGGATTTGAATCGGTGATTCCTGTGTTGGTAGGCAACGGAATAAACCGCCACACCACCCGGACGCCCCTAAAAGTCCCTTTTCATTAGGGGTGTAAATCACAAATTAATCACGATATGATATTATATCACTTCTTTGGACAATGATATGATATTTGCTGATATCACAAATTCTGCCATGATACGATTTTGATTCGATTCAATTCAGGCGCCTACAATCGATATCGTATGCCCATTTAACACAATCCGTTACATTTAAATCCACTCACAATTTGACAATTTTTTTTACTAAGCTCTTCCAGACATTTAAATGAAAACAATCTGTTTTTTTTTTTTTTATTTATTTCTGATTTTCCCTTTTTTCTCCCAATTTAGTGGCCAATCGATCCCTATTTTAATTCAAACACCCACCCTCGTACTGCATGCGTTCGCCAACTGCGTCTCTCCGGCTGGCAGTCTCGAAGGAGACCGCCTCCCCACTTCCGTGACAAGGCGACTCCAGGCCGAACCACTGTTTTTTCCGACACACCATAGACGCGTTCACGTGGCGAACACAAGCCGACTCCGCCCCCCTCCCGAAGACAGCGCTGCCAATGATTGCTGCTTCATCGAGTCCGGCCATAGTCGGATCTGACGAGACCGGGGCGCGAACCCCAGTCCCCAGTGGCAACCGCAATCTGTTGTTTTTAATACAAAGAATAAAAACAGACCTGCTGTTCACTATAGTGTCAAATTTCTCATATTTACGTGCAAATATTTTTAATCAATTAACTTAAAGAGCCCTTGATGACCTTTCAGTTATGAACATAAATCACGCACATCTATGCTTGATCACCGTGGCTTTACAAGCTTCTATCTGTGTGCTCAGTGGTTTGGAGATATTGAGCTTTAAAATTTTCACATCCTAGGCGTACCTTAAAGATGATGATATGTATCGATGTTTTCCACATTGCATCAATGATATGGGATCATTGATCACTGAATTGATACATTGATCCAGATCGATGGATTGTTACACCCCTACTTTTCATGCATTTATCCTCCATTATTAAAGTATACAGTGGTCACAAGTGTAGAAGTCCCCCTTCTTGAAATAAATCATTCTGTCAGACAAAACTTCAGCGTTTCTCAGCGGACTAGCTATCTAACCACTTGTAATTTGCCACATCTGAAGAGAGAAAATTAAAACTGAAGCTCATAAATAACACAGAGACGTGTTGTGTTACCACAGACCTTGCTTGGGCAGTGGGTAGGGAATATCGAAGTAATCATCATAGAAGTCCAGCAGCTTGACGGCAGCATCCAGTGCAAAGGCCGTCTGGTCAATCTTCTCTGGCACAGTGTAGACTGAAATCTGATGGGAAAGTATCGCTGTTCATCTTTTTCAAACATTTCAGCCAACACGGAGTTGGACTGGATACAGTAAAGTGTTCAGAGATGTTTAAGTAGCCTGAGTAACAACAAAAGCGGTGTGTGGTGAAGTTACAAAAAAAATACCAATCAGGCCATTCTACACTGTAATAACGCACAATATAATGACACAGTCAGTTATTATGAACAACCCAGAAACCATAATAACTATCAAGAGCAGTTGGGAAAGTTTTCCTCAAGGTAGGATGTATACAGAAAAACCAAAGGGAAAAAAACAGAGGAAACCAGAAAGATCACCCAGTGCCTTCCTGGTTACCACAAATGTAGGCGTAGAAACCAGTAAAGCACACAGCCTGCTTTACTGGTTTCTACGCCTACATTTGTGGTCATTCTAGGGGCTTAACAACAGACCAAAAATGCATCTTTGGCTATCAAGAAGATTTCTTGGTTGAGACTAACTGAACCCCAAGATATTTCACAATGTTTTTATTTCTTAAAAAAGGCTTTCAAAAAAGCGTGGTCAGCGTCTGTCCTCACCTTGACACCATGACTGGTGGTCTTGCTGACGGACAGGAAGTCAGACACGATGAAGGCCACCAGGTATGTGCTCATTTTCACACTGGTGTCAAAGTAGTCTTCCAGTAAACCACCTGGCAAGTTCACCGTTTTAATCTTGGAAACAGAGTGATGGAGAGATGGAGAGACAAAAGGAATATAAAGGAGCATTCACAGAGGAGAGGAAGTGTGGATGGGAGAAAATAGCGTTATTTAAATGTATCAAAATTCCTTATCAAACTTATAGTAGTTCTGTGAAATCCAGAACTGTCAGTTTTCAAGATTGGACATGTCAATGCAGCGAGAAAGACTGGTAAAGGTATTGTACATCTACCCAGGAATAACTCTATACGTTAAGTGTTTCTTGAATATGGACTGTCTGCTTCTTTCTCAGTAGAACTATATAAGTACAGCCAAAAACGAAAACATATATTAGAGGGACCACTCAGGTTGGACGGTTTGGAGACAAAGCAAGAGGGGCAAGCTTGAGATGTCTTGGACATGTGTGAAGGAGAGATGCTGGGTATATTGGGAGAAGGATGCTGAATATGGAGCTGCCAAGGAAGAGGAAAAGAGGAAGGCCAGAGAGGAGGTTTATGGATGTGGTGAGGGAGGACATGCAGGTGGCAGGCATGACAGAGAAAGATGCAGAGGACAGGAAGAGATGGAAACGGATGATCCACTGTGGTGACCCCTAACGGGCACAGCTGAAAGTAGAAATAGTAGTAGCAGTAGTAGTAGTAGTAGTAGTGGTGGTAGACATGGTTTTTAACCTGCAGATGTCACCAAACTCACTAAAAAGGTTGAGGGTTTAGTTAGTCTTTTAGGGGCTACCTCTGTACCTGAAAAAGTAAACTCTGGGTTCACATTACAGGCTTTTATAACATACCTTGGGCATATTGGATATGGCTTTATGGCGGGCCTCGCGTACAATCTGTATGGTGAAGTTAGCTTTGAAAGCGGGCTCATCAAAGCAAGGAAAGGCGGCACGGGCACTGGTCGCTTCAAATTGGGTGGATGCCAGAACACTATCAATGTAAAACACAAGCATACATTTGTACTGAGAGAACACAAAAAAAGGAAGTTGGTAAACTTCACGAATTGACACAGAGATCAATGAAAATCTTACCGAACCTCACCACTGCTGGTGCGGTAAGTGCTCTTGTAGAAACCATGGTAGCTTTCAGATAAATTGGCTGCGAAGTCAAGCTGAACTTCATAAATCCTATCTTTGGCCAGCACCATGCCCGGCAGTAGGGCGAGCTGATGGAAAGGCGCATACTCCAAAAACCTGACGGGTCTCGCACCTTCCGGGAGCAAGAGCAGCACTCTGGATATCTGCATCTGTTTGCTGTGGAGAACAACCGCGCTTGTATCCTCATGCACCTCGAACCGGATACGAACAACGCCGGTGAAGTCGAGGGTGGTCAGGTTGGGATGAATGGTGAGATTGTAGTGGAGGGGGGAAATGGTTGTTGGAAGCCTCATCCGGTCCCAGGGGAACAGCTGTCCGCCAGAGGCTGTGGGAGACACATTGGCTTTACCGTCCTGCGGTAGCTGTGTTCCGAAAGCAGGAGTGTAGAGCACCAGCAGAAGCAGCAAGACAGGACCAGGACACACTACCATGCTGGCAACAGGACAGGATGGACCTCACAGCTGTCAGAGAGAAAATCAAATAGATACAACTTAAGATACCCATTTTGAAACCATGCAATGTGTTGTCTTCATACATTAATCAAATTTTCTTTTCACTATATTTTTAGAAAGTGAAAGGAGAGAGACAGGTGACATATAGATATGAACTGAACCAGATGCTAATGCAGGAAGTTGGTTACACATATAGCAGAAACATCAAGTAAAGCTGGGCAATACATCAATATAACACCAATATTGTGATATGAGACCAGATGTGGTCTGGGATTGTGGTAATATGGTCATATATCTAAATGTGTTCATTCCCTGGTCTTAAAGGCTGCATTACAGTAGTGATGCAATTTTCTGAACTTATTCCACTGCTTTAGTAAAAAGAACAACAAATGTCTCTACCTGCTTGGTCATCCACATTACTAATGATCATTTATCAACATTTTTTTTGTTTGTAAATAAGTTATACAAGCACCAATAGTCATCCACTATATATATAGTCAATATCAAAGTATACAGTCAAATACATCGTGGTATTTTATTTGGTCAGTATTGCCCAGTCCTACCATCACAACACCCTTGGAAATTTTACGGTTTTGTGCGTCTAAATCAAATCAAATGTCTTTATTTCGAACACGCAAAAATAGAAGAAAAAATGACCAAGCATTTTAAAATAAAAGAGAATCCAACAAATATTATGTGTTCAAAAAGGAGCAGGGGGAAGTTTACTACTTATAATTCCCTGCCCCCTCTCTCAGTGCTTAATAAACCTAAATAATAAACTTAGTTTTTCACACATAATTCTCAATATCTATCTCAGAATGACTCAATAAAAAAACAAAAGCAATAAAAAAATTAAACTGGAAAAAACAAAGAAAACAATAACCATTTGTCCATTTCACTTCAGCTTTTCATCCGCCCATATTTTTAATAAAGATATTTCCTCCGTCGATCATAGCGCGCGCCTTTGCAGCTCATAATTGTGCGACCGTCAAACAAATTATACGTCATCAGTACCGTTTACTTCCTGATTTTATGTCGGATAGCGTTTGACAGACACGCAAATACCAACCTTAGTCCATGGGCCAGGGCCCAAAATTTCCTATTTCGGTACACTCAAGGTGGCAAAACTTACTTATAATTTTTGAAAGGATCCATGTCTGTAGATGATATTTTGGTATGATAACCATTCCTGAGTGGCAGCTGTATCACAGTTATCAGCTAATGAAGTTAACCACCCCCTAAAGTAAATTGCATTTTAGACGCTGGTGCATATCCTGGTTTAGCCTCATGGTCAGGACATTTTTCAATGTTCTATCATATTGTCTTTGGTATCATTTTAAAGGGGACCTTCTTAGCTTTCATTCAAGCCCTGTTGTGGATATTTCTCACAAATATAGAGGTCACTTGAGCTCTTCAACCCGTCAATAACACACATCTTTCTGCAATGTTCGCCTAAACTATATACTTTCTTTTAGCCCTGTGGCATCTAGGAATATCAGGGACACAAAACACAAAAACTGGAATACTCACAGGACTGTAAAGATTCAGGAAATGTATAATATACCCATACTATTTCATTGTGTGAGGTGATTGTGAACCTTAAATTAGAAGGGCATTATTACTAAGAAACTAACTAGACCAAAGCCAGTTAGTCCATGGGTCAGACCAGATATCGATATCACCCAAGGTGACACAACTTCACTGGTGCCATTTTATTTGGTACACTAACAGAAGTAAAATAATACATGATAACCTTTCCAAATGAGCAGCTATTTCATTTTTCTTTCAGGAAACCTGTTTCTGTGCCTCTCACGATTGTGTATTTGCCCAGATTTTTACAAATATAGCATTTCAACACCCCTGGTACTGATTAGCCTAGCTTAAACTCTGGGACAGTTCTTAGTTGGCCAACAACCAAGGATAACCAGTACTGTGTACTTCCATTCATTGTGCTAAGCTAGGCTAACGTGCAGCCAGATAGCTTTCTACTAAACACATATAGAGGAAACTGGTATCTATCTTCTTGTCTCACTCTGGAGAAGATTGTAAGCTAATTTCTCATAATGTTAGCATGTTCTTTTAATGTATATGTTAATATGATTAGTTAAAGTGGCTACGAGGAACTTTCATCTTGTGTTGATTTTAGCGGCCTCATGTGGATAAAATACAGCTGTTGCATAGCAACTAGGTAATGTCTCTATTTGTGGCTATGTAAGATAAATAATGGTAATATGACGCTGGTGAAGCAAAGTAAACTTTGTTTTAGTAGTGTTCATACACCTAAGTTACATGTATTTGTTTGTATGTGGCAGGTGAAAACTGACTGAATATGGCCACTGGTGAACAAGCAAGTTTTTACCCAATACCAAAGCGCCCACGGGTGGAGTGCATTATCCACTGTTCTGATGATACAGATAAGCTGGTTTCACTACAAAGTGTCGACTCATGGTGAACTCTGCTCAGGGCAGCTCAGATACGAAATCATGCACCAGTTTTGAAACTGGCAAAAGACATTCCTGAGGGACAGATTCCAGCAATCTACTACCACAGAAAGTGTCGCAGTATCTTCACTATGAAGCAAATTCTTGATGGCCTCCTTGCAAAAGAAAAGAAAAGTTGTGTCTCTGCTGAAGAGAAACAATCTAAGAGAGTAGCTCGACATGCTCCAAGTACATCTGGGACTTATGATGCAGAGTGCATATTTTGTCAGAAAAACAGCAAATATTCCAAGAGACAGAATACGAAAGAAGTACTGGTGCAGTGTCGAGAACTGCGAGCTGATGCAAAGATCAGGAGTGCAGCCACAAAGAAAAGGGACAGCAGAATACTTGCCATTGTGAGTAGAGACCTTGTAGCAGCTGAAGGGCACTACCACAGGTCATGCTATAGACTTTACACCAAAGAAGAGGTTTCCAAAGGAGAGGTTGCCAGCAATGAAGATGATGATGCTGCAGCCCAGTATGAAGCTGCTGTGAATAAGGCATACAATGAGCTGTTCCTCTTCATCAGGACGGAGCTTTTTGGCAATCCTCAAGTGATGACAATGACTGATCTCTCTTCTAGACTGGTAGCTTCAATGAACTCCCAAGGCATTGCCCAAGTCAAGGAATCAACCAAGAAGCACATAAGGCGAAACCTGGAGAGTAAGTTTGCTGGAGCCTTGCAGATATTCCCTGATGAGAAAGGAAAATTCCTCCTCTATCCCGATAACTTGTCCATGAGGGAACTTGCCAAAGAAAATCAGTCTCTCAAAAGGGAGCTGCAGACCCTGAAAAGTGTCAGTGCACAAGATGTTATAGCCAAAGCAGCCATCAAATTGAGAGCAGACATTAAAAGTCAAGATGTTCCTCAAACCTGGCCGCCTGAAGTCAAACCAGAAGCAGAATGTCCTACCATTCCAGAGTCGCTCATTATCTTCCTGTACTCTCTACTCACAGGCTCAAATGATCCTGATCATGCATCCCAGAGAGTGCAGTGCCTTCTGCAGTCATTTGGCCATGACATAGTATATGCAGTGACATGTGGAAATACCAAGCCTTCCAAGCACATTGTTCTGCCATTCAGTGTCAAACGTTGACAGGAAATGTAGAGTTGATAAACATCCTCAACCGACTTGGTCACAGTGTGTCCTATTCACAGATGGAAGAGATCAACACTGCCCTGTGTCTCCAGAAACTCTCATCATCAGGGAGTGGCATTGCCCTTCCAGCTAACATCCATCCTGGCATATTCACAACTTTAGCCTGGGACAATATCGACCGTCTTGAAGAAACTGTCAGTGGTGAGGGAACATCTCACAGAGTCAATGGGATTGCTGTGCAAGCAAAGCCAGTCAACCCACTTCCTGTCCAACCCATGCCCACTGTTCCCAAAACAAAGAAGAGAAGCATTGATGGACCCCCACCAATGTTACCAACTTACAATGCTGGACAACGGGTAGGGCCACCACAAAGCAAAAAGTCAGATGCCGATACTGCAGCCAATACTAAGCTTGCCAGAGAGAAAAACCTTCTTTGGGTCCTAGCACGCATGTCCCAACAAGAAGAACAGTCAGTCAGCAGCTGGACAGGCTTCAACATCCTGACTCGAGGAGAGATGACGGTCATCCCCGACAATATAGGCTATCTGCCTACCATCAATGCTCCAGCGACACAAATGTCTACTGTCAACGAGGTGCTTAACCAGTCACTGAGCATCATGCAGTGCTTAGGCCTGAGGAAGATTGTCTGTGTCTTTGACCAAGCCCTGTATGCGAAGGCTGTCGAGATCACATGGAAACACCATAACAAGTTCCATGATATCATCGTTAGGCTTGGGGTATTCCACACCATCTGCACACTGCTGGCAATAATAGGAAAGCGTTTCCAAGATGCTGGACTCAAAGACCTCTGCATTGAGTCTGGCATGATTGCAGAAGGCTCAATTGCTGGTGTTATGGATGGCCGCAAGTACAACAGGGCAGTGCGACTACACAAGCTCCTGTATGAGGCTCTCATGCGACTGACCTTGAATGGTTTCCTGTCCTGGTTGGAAGAAACTCACAGGAATGACATGGTTCACCTGAATGAGACACTGAAGACCATTGACAGCCTTGGGAAAGAAGTCTCACAACATGCTTTGAAGGAGGTCCTCGAGAACAGCTCTTGTACACGCATCATGGATCTATTTGAAGTCTACCGTGAGCTCCTTAGAGGTGGAAACGGCAGCCTCTCGAACTTCTGGATGTCCTATTTGGACATGGTTGAAATCTTTTTGGGGCTCATCCGAGCATCCAGAGAGGGAGACTGGATGCTACACTTGGCTAGCATTTGAGCAATGATCCCATGGTGCTTTGCTTATGACAGGATGAATTATGCACGCTACCTCCCCTACTACTACGCCCAGATGTCTGAGCTGCCCATCACACACCCAGATGTGTACACAGAATTCATGGAAGGAGGCTTCTCAGTCCAACTGGGCTCCACCAATCCCTTTGGCCGAATCCCTGTTGACCAAGCTATAGAAGAAACGGTGAACAAAGACACCCAAACAGCTGGAGGGACAAAGGGATTCAGCTTGAAGCCAGGAGCTGTGACCAAATATTATCTCACAGCTGAGTATAGAAGCATGTACCTCAGACAGCTGAGAGACCTGACAGGTCAAGGCAGGTGCAAATGGTCTCATCCAGATCTACAGAGTCCAAGGATCAAGAGAGATGAAGCAGATGTCCAGTCTCTCATGGACCTTATGGAGAATAACTGGCTCAATCCTATGTCCCCTGATGAGATTGGTTAGCCTCTCCACTGGCAACATGGCTCCACCTGATGTGACCATAGATCTCTTGAGAGCTCTTGAGAAAGGAGAAGAGGCCTACCAAGCATTCCAGCAAACAAGGTTAGATGCAGACCCACCACCTGTGAAATTCCACGACAAGATGACCAAGCAAAGTCTGAAAACATTCTCCAATGTCAGAACAAAACAAGCTCATGGAAAGAAAGCACAGGATGTGGTTCTGAAGGCAGATAGAAACCTTTTCAGTCACATGATCCTGGTGGCTGAAAGCAGGAAGGTGAATCTGAAGGATGTCCTTGCCTACCCATTGGGCCCACTACCATGGGCACTGGCAAATGCTGATGGGTCCTTACGAAAAACAAACAAGGCTGCACTTGCCAGAGAGCTTGAAAAGAATGTATCTCCTGCAGAAGACATCCCAATCCCATCTACTTCCATCATTGATTGGATGAGCCTGGTCCAAAAAATGAATGGCAACAACAAAACCTTTGCACAGGTGGCAGAGTCAGCCTTGACCCAGGTCCTCCATGAGGGAGCACAGAGTGGGAGGATTGATGTTGTTTTTGATGTCTATCACCAGACTTCGATCAAAGATGGTGAACGACTGAACCGGGGTGGAGACATCACTCTCCAGTACAAGAATCTTGCAGGGGGACACCACGTCCAGCAGTGGAGAAAATTTCTGTGCAGTTCCTCCAACAAGACCAGTCTCATCAAGTTTCTGGTGGAAGAGTGGAAACTCCCACGATACAGAGCTATGCTGCATGGCAAGGTGTTGTACATGACCTGTGAGGAAACCTGCTACAAGTTGACAGAAGATGGGTGTGAGGAAGCAGCAGAACTGCACTCCACACATGAAGAAGCTGACACCCGTCTGCTCCTGCATGCATTGCATGCAGCAAATGCGGGCTCAAAGTCAGTTATCATCACAGCTGAGGACACTGATGTCATGGTGCTTTGTCTTGGCTTCCAGAAGGACATCACCTGTCCCATCTACCAGAAGTGTGGGACTCAGAACCGCACACGGTTTGTCGACATCACCAAACCGGCAAGTTCACTTGGAGACAGCATCTGTGACAGCCTAATTGGCTTACATGCCTTCACAGGCTGCGACACTGTCAGTGCATTCGCTGGTCGAGGGAAGCTGAATGCCCTGAAGATAGTGAGAAAGCACACTTCCTGCCAAGAGACTTTTAGTCAACTGGGACAGACATGGAATGTGAGTGATGAGCTGTTCCAGAAAATTGAGCAGTTCACCTGTCGGATGTATGTTGCTAATAGCAGCACTGCTGAGGTGAACAAACTGCGTTACAAGCTCTTCTGCACCAAAAGGGGAGAGGTTGAGTCCAGCCAGCTGCCACCATGTAGAGACTGTCTCTTTATGCATGTTCAACGAGCCAACTATCAGGCAGCAATATGGAAGTGCTGTCTGCAGGCTAACCCTGTGGTGCTAAGCCCTACTGAGTATGGATGGACAGACGATGAAGGCAAGCTGGCCATTTACTGGATGCGCTCCCCACCTGCACCAGATGTGGTCTTGGACATGCTAACATGCAAGTGTGTGCATTCATGCAAAATGCCAAGCTGCATGTGCCTGTCAAATGGACTTCCATGCACAGACATGTGCAGGTTACAGACCTGCAGTAACCAAAAACAGCAGGATGGTCCAGAACTGGACTTTGAACTTGGGGAGTCAGATGATGAGAGAAACGAGCAGTTTGATGAATGACAGTGTGATGATTCTGATGGTATTACTGTGGTAGTAGTCTATTGATGCACAGGATGTTGATTGTGGACTTGGTTACCCAGAGCTTGATAACAATAATGTAACCATATTCACATATACCCATTACCCTACCCATTACCATTACATATACCCACTAATGATATGGGATTACATGTATCATTGACTAAGTATATGTAAATGTCAATGTTGTTTAAAATATTAAAATAGTTCATTACCTCACTATGGTATTCCTTTTTATCATGTATTTTGATTGTGTATTTAAACAAATGTATAGAGACCAGTTTGTGACCTAACTGGCTTTGGTCTAGTTCTCATTTAAGGCTCACAATCACCTCACACAATGAAATAGTATGGGTATATTATACATTTTCTGAATCTTTACAGTCCTGTGAGTATTCCAGTTTTTGTGTTTTGTGTCCCTGATATTCCTAGATGCCACAGGGCTAAAAGAAAGTATATAGTTTAGGCGAAAATTGCAGAAAGATGTGTGTTATTGACGGGTTGAAGAGCTCAAGTGACCTCTATATTTGTGAGAAATATCCACAACAGGGCTTGAATGAAAGCTAAGAAGGTCCCCTTTAAAATGATACCAAAGACAATATTATAGAACATTGAAAAATGTCCTGACCATGAGGCTAAACCAGGATATGCACCAGCGTCTAAAATGCAATTTAGTTTAGCGGGTGGTTAACTTCATGAGCTGATAACTGTGATACAGCTGCCACTCAGGAATGGTTATCATACCAAAATATCATCTACAGACATGGATCCTTTCAAAAATTATAAGTAAGTTTTGCCACCTTGAGTGTACCGAAATATCGTCTGGCCAATGGACTACCTCGCTGGAGTTCAGGTCAGCCGCACTCCAAGACCCCGTTTCCTGGAGGACTGTGGCGCGGTCCCCTGGTGCGCACCCGAGTTCGGAAAACAGCAATCACGTCAACAGAAGGAACCACCTAACGGCTCAAGCGGACAAAGCTCGAGTGTGAAAGCACCTTGAGAGAGGATAAACGATAATACTGAATTATTGCACAACGATAAGACACCCCATAATATGAACTGTCCATTGTGACCGCGAGGACCAAAACACTGTAGGCCTATCTTTGAAAAACGGTCCTCTCGTGCCGTCCCGTTATGTATGGAGTATATAACACACGTTAAAACCAAACTCGCTGATTTCTACTGATTATACTCCAAAGCACCATGTTATGCCGCAAATGCACAGCAAAGTAAAAGCCTAGTCAACTCTTACCCGGAAGATTAAAGCACAACTTCACGTGGACACCGCCGACGCTATCAATTTCACGATTGTTGGAAATCGCGTAACGGGCAATATCACGTCAATATAAATTAACATCGTCTGTACATCGGCTTCTATCTTGCAGCTTCATCACCAGTCCGTTTATTTGCATATAGCCGATACTTGCCTACTTACTGTGTGAATGAGCTCCCAGATACTATATCGGGCGTATGCAACGCGCGTCGAAGAGTGAAAGTGAAAATAACTAAAAACGAGTGCATGCTGGGAGAACCCGTCACAGCCGCTGTATGGAAGAACACAGATGAAGTTAAAATATAACCAACACCTATGCCCTAAAACAATGACCACAAATAGAAGCGAATAGACATTGATGATGAGTTGCACCATGGATTGTTAAGAGGGAAAAAAAGTGGGAGTATTTCTGTCTAACGTGCGATCACTGTGCGGCAAACTAGACAAACTTCATCTACTGGTGGGGAAGAATGGAGACTTTTCTTCATCTTGCGTTTCGTTCGCGGATATTACCGCAACGGTATGGGTTCGAATCCGGTTCGCAGGATGACGTCAGCGACATCACACTAGATGGAGTGCTGTTGTACTGTATATCAGCAGGGATGTGCACAAAAGCACGACCTTCACTGTTATATTCCTTTTATATTATAAAACTGATTACATATAACACTTGGATAAACAAGGTCATTTATCGAGTAATGGTAATTTGGGACAGTAAATCATGATTTTTGTCATTTATTTGGCTTTGCCATCAAAGTATAGACTTCTTGCGGGTCCGCGGTGGTGTAGTGGTCTAAGCATCGGCTTTGTGTCGATGTAGTTGCCCGATGTAGTTGATCCGACTATGACCGGACTCCACGAAGCGGCAATCGCTGTCTTCGGGAGGGGGGCGGAGTCGGCTTGTGTTCGTCACATGAATGCGTGTCTCCGTCTGTCGGAAAAAGCAGTGGTTCGACCTGGATTCGCCCTGTCACGTAAGTGTGGAGGCGACTCCTTCGAGACTGCTGGCCGGAAAGATGCAGTTGGCGAACTCATGCAGTACGAGGATGGGAGTTTGAACTAAAAATAAGAATCGATTGGCCGCTAAAATGGGAGAAAAAAGGGAAAAATCAGAAATAAATTCAAAAAATATATACATATAGAATTGTTGCACAATGTCAAGTTACAGCACATTTCACACACAGGGCAACACAATATGCTTTACATAAAATGACAATACAATTAAAACTCGATCATAAAAGTGCAAATACAGAAAATCGATATGCATATCAGCAGGTGTTAGGGCAGGATATACAAATATCAAAATATATACTGCTCAAAAAAATAAAGGGAACACCTAAAAACACAATATAGACCTCGATGAATGAAATATTTCAGCTGAAAATCTTTATTTATTAGACAGAGGAATGTGTTTAGAGCAAAATAACCTAAGAATGATCAATGGAAATCAAAATCATTAGCCCATTAAGGTCTGGATTCAGAATGATACTCAAAATCAAAGTGGAAAATGAGAACATAGGCTGATCCAACTTCTGTGGAAATTCTTCAAGACGATTCAAAATGAGGCTCAGCAGTGTGTGGGGCCTCCACGTGCCTGTATGCACTCCCTACAACGTCTGGGCATGCTCCTGATGAGACGACGGATGGTCTCCTGAGGGATCTCCTCCCAGACCTGGATCAGGGCATCAGTCAACTCCTGGACAGTCTGTGGTGCGACATCGTGTTGGCGGATGGTAGAGACATGATGTCCCAGAGGTGCTCGATTGGATTCAGGTCTGGGGAACGTGCAGGCCAGTCCATAGCATCAATGCCCTCGACATACAGGAACTGCTGACACACTCTGACCACATGAGGACGAGCATTGTCATGCATGAGCAGGAACCCAGGGCCCACAGCACCAGCATATGGTCTGACAATGGGTCTGAGGAAGTCATCCCGGTACCTAATGGCAGTCATGGTACCTCTGGCTAGCACGTAGAGGTCTGTGCGGCCCTCCAAGGATATGCCTCCCCAGACCATCACTGACCCACCGCCAAACCGGTCATGCTGGAGGATGTTGCAGGCAGCAGAACGTTCTCCACAGCGTCTCCAGACTCTCTCACGTCTGTCACATGTGTTCAGTGTGAACCTGCTCTCATCTGTGAAGAGCACAGGGCGCCAATGGCGAATCTGCCAACCAAGATGTTCTCTGGCAAAGGTCAATCGGGCTGCACGGTGTTGGGCTGTGAGCACAGGCCCCAATTGTGGATGTCGGGCCCTCATACCATCCTCATGCATTCTGTTTCTCACTGTTTGAGCAGAAACCTGCACATTAGTGGCCTGTTGAAGGTCATTTTGTAGGGCTCCGGCAGTGCTCCTCCTGTTCCTCCTTGCACAAAGGACCAGATAGCGGTCTTGCTGCGGGGTTGTTGTCCTCCTGCGGCCCCCTCCACATCTCCTGGTGTACTGGCCTGTCTCCTGGTACCTCCTCCATGCTCTGGACACTGTGCTGGGAGACACATCAAATCTTCTTGCCACAGCACGCATTGATGTGCCATCCTGGATGAGCTGCACTACCTGAGCAACTTCTGTAGGTTGCAGATACCGCCTCATGCCACCCCTAGTTGTGAGGGCACTAGCAAAATGAAAAACTAACCAAAGATCGGCCAGAAAAGATGAGGACAGGCAAATGGTCTGTGGCCACCACCTGCAAATCCATTCCTTTTATAGGGGTTGTCTTGCAAATTGTCTAATTTCCACCTGGTGGAAATTAGACAATTTACCAACAGGTGAAATTGATTCACAAATCAGTGTTGCTTCCTAACTGGACAGGTTGATATCTCAAAAGTGTGATTGACTTGGAGCTACATTGCATTGCTTATGTGTTCCCTTTATTTTTTTGAGCAGTGTACAAAACAAACACACGCCAAAAACGTAGCTGTAGGCTGTTTAAAAAAGTAAGGTTTTTAACCCGTTTTAAAATGTGTGCTCAAGCAGGACGTCTTTTTCTTTTTTTTCTTTTTTACCCCCCAGGGAGGGCGTTCCATCTTCTCGAGCGTTCCATTGCGTCATAGTATACTGCGATGTCGTTGGAACTGCGGGTATAAAACAGCGAGCAGACCTCTCAGATTCACATTTCTGAAAACGCTGGACGCGAGAACACACGGCCAGAGGAGGAGAGCTAAAAAAAACAACCCGTTACTCTCAACGTTACTACAACAAGAGAGCACACGGCCAGAGGAGAAGAGTTAAAGAAAACCCGTTACTCTCAACGTTACTACAACAAGAGAGCACACGGCCAGAGGAGAAGAGTTAAAGAAAACCCGTTACTCTCAACGTTACTACAACAAGAGAGCACACGGCCAGAGGAGAAGAGTTGAGGAAAGCCGTTACTCTCAACATCACTACGCGTAAGCATTAAGTTTTTGGTGACTCCCGAAACACAAAGCAACTTAAGGTGCTTCAAGATAATAATAATAATAATAATAATAATAAAATTTATTTTTAAATGCACTTTACATTTCAGAGAAACCTCAAAAATGATGGATTTTCCCCAACGAAACCACAAAGACGCTGCCCAGCTGAAGAAAACGGTGACCAATAGTAAGCGTGGAAGGCAGCGTGACAGACTGAAAGAGGAGCGGACCATGTCTGCCCAGGCTAGACATTTGGAGGTGAAGTTGGAGCTGCAGAGTGCCCATCTCCATGCTTGCCTGGTGGAAATGGAGGTCCTTAAAAGAGAGAAGGAGGAGCTGCAGAAAGCCCTCAAAGAAGAATATGCCAGGAGTGAGCTGGCATCGCTAAACAACAGGGAGACCATCATGGACCTGAAGCTACAGGTGATGGAGAACAAGGCCAAGGTCTTAGATGCCAAAAAGGCTCAAGATGAGGCTAAAAAGCTGCTGGCTCTGAATCTGAGTAACTGGGCAGAGGAGAAGGAAAAACTCCTCCAGGAGCTAGAGAGACTGCAGCGGGACAAAGAAAAGGAAGCTCCCAAAGCAGAGGAGCTGCAAACTCCTCATCAAGATCAAGAGGAGGTTCTGAAGGTACTGAATAGGTGCCCAGTCTCCCAGTGGGCTCAACAGGACAGTTTAGAAAACACCGACGCTTCCCTGAGTCAGGCTGACCAAAAGCTGGCGAATCAACTTTGTCAGTGCCAGGAAGAGAAAGCCCATCTCATCCAGGCCGAAGAGAAGGCTGAACAGGATCTGCTGGTGGAAAAGCAGCATCTCTGCCAGGTGCAAATGGATAGCAAAGAGGCAGAGATGAAGTTAGCAGCTCTGCAGAGGGAAAGGGCGGGGGCTCGTTCACCATTCTCCACTTTCCTGGCCAGAGTAAGGGAGGGGATGAGGAAGAGGAAGGAGAAAAAAAAGATAGCCAGGGAAGAGAGGGAAAAAATCAAGGAGGAGAAGGGGGAGAGAAAGAAACTGGAGAAAAACTAGAAGAAAACTTTCCTGGCCAGAATAAGGGAGGGGATGAGGAAGAGGAAGGAGAAAAAGAAGATAGCCAGGGAAGAGAGGGAAAAAATCAAGGAGGAGGAGGAGAAGAGAAAGAAATTGGAGAAAAAGTAAAAGAAAACTTTCCTGGCCAGAGTAAGGGAGGGGATGAGGAAGAGGAAGGTAAAAAGAAGATATCCAGGGAAGAGAGGAAAAAAATCAAGGAGGAGGAGAAGAGAAAGAAACTGGAGAAAAAGGAAAAGAAAACTTTCCTGGCCAGAATAAGGGAGGGGATGAGGAAGAGAAAGGAGAAAAAGATAGCCAGGGAAGAGAGAAAAAAAAATCGAGGAGGAGGAGGAGGAGGAGGAGGAGAGAAAGAAACTGGAGAAAAAGTAAAAGACAACTTTCCTGGCCAGAATAAGGGAGGGGACGATGAAGAGGAAAGAGTAAAAAAAGATAGCCAGGGAAGAGAGGAAAAAAATCAAGGAGGAGGAGGAGAAGAGAAAGAAACTGGAGAAAAAGGAGAAGAAAACTTTCCTGGCCAGAATAAGGGAGGAGATGAGGAAGAGGAAGGAGAAAAAGATAGCCAGGGAAGAGAGGAAAAAAATCAAAGAGGAGGAGAAGAGAAAGAAACTGGAGAAAAAGCAAAAGAAAACTTTCCTGGCCAGAATAAGGGAGGAGATGAGGAAGAGGAAGCAGAAAAAGATAGCCAGGGAAGAGAGGAAAAAAATCAAGGAGGAGGAGAAGAGAAAGAAACTGGAGAAAAAGCAAAAGAAAACTTTCCTGGCCAGAATAAGGGAGGAGATGAGGAAGAGGAAGCAGAAAAAGATAGCCAGGGAAGAGAGGAAAAAAATCAAGGAGGAGGAGGAGAAGAGAAAGAAACTGGAGAAAGGGGAGAAAAAAACTTTCCTGGCCAGAATAAGGGAGGAGATGAGGAAGAGGAAGGAAAAAAAGAAGATAGCCAGGGAAGAGAAAAAAAGTCAAGGAGGAGGAGGAGAAGAGAAAGAAACTGGAGAAAAGGGAGAAAAAACCTTCCTGGCCAGAATAAGGGAGGGGATGAGGAAGAGTAAGGAGAAAAAGAAGATAGCCAGGGAAGAGAGGGAAAAATCAAGGAGGAGGAGAAGAGAAAGAAACTGGCGAAAAAGGAGAAGAAAACTTTCCTGGGCAGAATAAGGGAGGGGATGAGGAAGAGGAAGGAAAAAAATAAGATATCCAGGGAAGAGAAAAAAAATGGAGAAGAGAAAGATGGGGCCCCCTTTCAGCTTTGACCCCAGTGCATCCATTACTTCCCTCAAAAAAACTTCCTCAATAAATTAGCAGCAAAAAAAAAAAACTTTGTGTAGAATTTTATTTCTAAATTTAATCAGTTCTGCGGGGTTCTTATGGGTTCATATTACGTCGCATATTACGTGATGGCAACGCATCCGCCATTTTGGAGGACAACGTCTCCAATCCAAAGACGGATTTCCTTTTTACAAACATTACTGGGTGCGTGCGCAGCCAGGGGGCAAAACCGCTTTGGTAGCTCTCAAAAGATTATGAGATGCAAGATCTTTTGAGAGCTACCAAAGCGG
Organism: Lampris incognitus; assembly: GCF_029633865.1. Lineage (NCBI taxonomy): Eukaryota > Metazoa > Chordata > Actinopteri > Lampriformes > Lampridae > Lampris > Lampris incognitus. The sequence continues at coordinate 109,787,061 of NC_079211.1, forward strand.
TTCAACAATGAGAATGTTCACCATTCCAAAGGGGTGACACCTTTGGAATGGTGAACATTTTCCACCCATCCTTTTTGGCGGTTTGTGCAGTTTATTGCACAACAACTGCGCGTCATCTCTGCTGTATCTGAGCTCGATCTTGGTTAAAATCTCTGCGCTGTAGCTGCTTTCTGCCCCCTAGTTGCGCACGCATCTCTGTGATGGCGTTGCACGGAAACCCTCCTATACACTTGTCGACAGTCAGAGCGACCGCCTTCCCCGGTCGCTACTGTATGACGTCATAGTTTTGTTTGTTAGGTACGTGTGGAGCAGATTTGGGATGGAGTGTATAGTATTAGAGAAGACAAACTGCATATCAGGAAGAAAGAGAGGTAAGGTTTGCTTTGGCGGCGAGCAGAACAAAAACAACTGAAATATCTTTTATGAGTGTTTACTATAACCCAGACGAAGGGCCTGAATTAATGTCTCAAATCATCTACTCATATATTTTCGTAATGTGTGTGTGTGTGTGTGTGTGTGTGTGTGTGTGTGTGTGTGTGTGTGTGTGTGTGTGTGTGTGTGTGTGTGTGTGTGTGTGTGTGTTAGTTAGTGTAGATAGCGGGACCGAAAACTAAAGGACTGATGATCCTAATTCTTTTTGGAGGTGGTAGGTATTGTCTCAGAGAGTAAGGGGAAAATCCCAGAAAATTAAAATTATGCATAATTATGCGTAAATATGCAAAATATGCATTTTTCTAAAAATGGCTAAAAACCACTTTTCTCGGCATTTCAGATGATTCTGAGCATCTTTGATTTTTTCACCTATATAAAAAAAAATTCTGGGACAGAAATGTTTTGGCATTATGCAAAATATATGCATTTTTGCACAAATGCACTTATGATCCTAATTTTTTTTGGAGGTGGTAGGTGTTGTTCTAGAGAGGACCAGAAAAATAGCAGAAAATTAAAATATAATTATAATAATTATGCATAATTATGCATTTTCTAAAAATGGCTAAAAAACACTTTTCTCGGCATTTCAGATGATTCTGAGCATTTGGGGGGAGGGAGTTGGAGTGGGGGGGGGTTTAGGGGCAGGGGGAAGGCGGTTAGCTGGCAGGATGAAGAGGGAGATTTAGACGGGTGGATAACCAAACCGCTACATTGTAGCGGGGTTCTTCTAGTAGACTTAATAATAACACATTGTAAATGACTGGTTATCATGGGTGGAGACTTTAATCTTACCCTTAATCATAAACTAGACTCAACAGGACTAATAGACGACTGGAGAAGGCTTCACCCCATAACCAAGAGTCTACATCCGACTCTGATAGACAGTCCAGACACACAAAAACTGCAATAAAACTTCACACACATCAACCAAACCCGATTGTTGGAGAAAATGTGGCAAAACCAGTGTCAACCACTGACATTTTCTTTTGCTGCCCAGCACTAAAACCCTTCCGGCAATCAATGATCAATTACTTATTATTAGCACTTTTCAAGTTGAACAGCCAATCAACAGATGAATGTTTATATAAAATATTTAGTTGCAGCCATGAATCAGGAGACCAGTAATTGGCTAAAACCCACATTACCATCAATTCAAAACTGGAACTCAACAATACCAGAAATTTTAGAAATGGAAAGATCCCTTTACAGAATAAGGAACCAGTCGTTGGAATACCAAAGATGTTGGGCCAAATGGATTAGACGTTTGAGCAATAAATAAATGACATAAGAGTATATAAGTAGGTTTGGGTATATATGAATGTATATCAGGCCAATAATATCACTAATGCATCAAGTTAAAAAGCAAAAGGAAACATTTATTTATTGAGCATTCAGTAAAACAGAATTACTAAGTGTTTCATGGGGCAACCAAGTAAAAGATGTGGATTAATTTAGCGCTTGACCTGTAATGTCAGGGAGAGTCTATGAGATTCACAATTCCAGAAAAAAACACCATCTATTCATACAACCCACTGCTTTTTTCCCCCCTTCTTCCTGCACTGTACTCCCAGTTCCCTCTGGTCCAGGCTCACTTCTCATTGTGTGTGTGGCTCATGACTGATCCTTCATATCTTTGACAGCTGCACATCATCCTCACTTTGCACTCTTTCTCTGCACTTGATGTGTGTCTGCCTATGGTGTGTATGAGAGCTCTGCGGCGCTGAGTGAGTGATGATGCACGGGAGTTTACCGAGGACGATGCTTCAATGGGTTTCTACATGCAGCACTCCCAGATACCAAAACTGCTGTGGCCACGGACTCGTCCCACACTGAAACTTTCATCCGGTCCACATACCGCGTGGAATGGTGGCACTTGGGTGGTCTGCTCCTGTTTGCCAGATCTGGGACAGAACCAAGCCATAGCAATGCCACATGTGCCACATATTTGCCAAAGGTGGCCCATATTTGTTTTGTGGTATTTGGTTTTTCCTAGCTCAGAACGGGCCTTTGGGGGGAGGGGGATGACTACACACGACAGTAAGCATGATCGGTCCGCGTCGCGACTATGCGCAACAGTAAAGTCAATGAGTCTGTTCAGATGAGAAAAAGAGAACAAATCTCTCTGACCAAGGCACTCCGTGTAATTAAAAATGTCTTTATTGGAACTTGGACATATCCAAAAAGGACCTAAAAATGCCCATGCATAGCGGCTCGGGCCTTCTTCAGGGCATAGTGAGACAAAACAGGAGTGAATGGCTTTTGTGCAGGCACAGAGCACAGGTGTTAGTTGCTTGATTGGATCTGAAGCAACCAATTGCTAAGACCCGCCCCTCACACAGATCCTAGAGAGCAATCGCATGCCAAACACAGTTCATTGTAGAAATAAAACAAAAACACAGATTAAGTGTACACACACCCACAACTATATCACAATAAAGGTACATGTTCACAGTGACTCAGAAAAACAGTAGACTATAAATTAGACATTTTTACAAAAAAGGCCTATAGTCTATCTCCTCGTTCAAACCTGGATATTCCATTGCCTTAAAATTCAGATCCAAAAAGTTTCCTGCTGCAGCAACTTTTTCAACCTATCCCCCCATGTACAGATTTCTTTATCATCTCAATACCCTGGACTCTCAAGGATGAGGGGTCGCTATGGTGCATTTCTCTATAGTGTTTGGCCATTGGATAATCTTCATTGTTGATCCTTATTGCATATTTGTGTTCAGAAAAACATTCTTTGCTGCAGCAGGAAAGTTGCTGCAGCAGGAAACTTTTTGGATCTGGAATTTTAAGGCAAGATACTGATAACCTGTCTGTTAACTCGATCACTACTGGTCCAAACCACGGAAACTGCAAGAAAGAGGGGCTGAACTTGAAACAAGCTATAAAACACTTTCGGAGAGGATTTGAATTGCTATTGTTATTCTCAATTCTTATCGTTTTGGCGCTGGCGATTTTCCTTTGGCGCTGGCTTAAACCTCTTTGGGGGGTGCCAAAAATTCCTCTCTGCAGGAAAAACCTCGTGGCTGGTGTTCTCTGTTCTCATTGGGGTCAGAAATTAAGCCTCTTTGTTAGAGGTGTTTCCCAGGCAATTTAATGAGTATCATGTGCATAAATTTCACACCTTGACTATGTACAGTATACACACATACACAACCATGTTTATTCACCTGGAGAAAAAGGGATGGAGAACCAAACACACAGAAAACGTGGGATATGTCAAGTTAAGTCCAGAACATGAATGACTAAATGACAGAACGGGCCTCCTTCTTAAGGACGACCTCTGAGGGTTCGCCAGAGCACAGAGGCGTAGAAAACATCGCGTGGACTTCTCCAGAACAACCGTCATAGATGATAAACAGCATCAGCATCCTGGGTACCGGTTGTGGCAAGCCGAGGCCGAACCGCAACGGGAAGCTCCTGGTTGAGGTGGACAATATGATGCTCCAGTTTAGGTTCTCGTTTATTGGCACCAGTGATAAACACTGAAAAATTGAGAGATAAAAACCATTATCTTTGTGGCTGAGAAAAGGAAACCCTCAGGGAAACTGACACCCCACCAAAAACGTTTATTCACCTCTGAACCGGACACATGTGACCGGGTTTTGATTAAGAGACAAGTCCTTGAGGAACCAAACCTTCATCGCGCTCCATAGTGAAAAAGCCAAGGTGATCTCAGTCTGTATTTAATCAAAGACAACACAAGGTCAAGAGTTAATTCAGTCACACACACAGTTTCCACAGAGTATCACAGCTCAGACGCACTACACAAAAACATTCAAGGCTTGTTAGAGCTCCTTTCTTGCACAGTCTTTCCACCTATACTTGCTAGGAAATGATTCTTATAAAGCACTGGAAAAAATCTCTTATTATCCACTCCTCCATCTCTCAGTGGGCTTTTCCTGACCATACGTGCTCAGTTTTAAGAATACCATGTCGATAATATTCCCTACCCAGCTGTAGAGAGAGAGACCGACAACCCTGATTGGTTTGAATCTCAGCAGATTAAAAAAAGAATAATGCTGAAAGCAAAAAAAAAAAAAAACCCATAAAATTACCCCATTCACATCCATGGTGTTCACCATGATACAATGGCAACAATAATTTATGGGCTCGCTGCTGATATGCCCTTGAGCAAGGCACTGGATCCCAAAAGTCCACTCCAGAGGCGGTACACCGAAGGCAACTCCACACTATGACCTCCCTGAGGAGTGCATCTGCATGGCTGTGTGTGTGTGTGTGTGTGTGTTTGCAAGTTTTGTATGTCGTCCCAAGACTTGGAGGTAGGTGGAAACTGATGAATTTCTGTAGACCGTGTGTGTTGAACAGGTCAAAGCTCTTCTTCTTTTTGTTACTTCTTCTTTTGTTACTCCTTCTGAACTCGGGTTGGAAAGGTGAAAAGGTCCGAAACTAAAACCATGCGCCCACAGACGGTCTAGTCAAAGGCAGATGACAATCCAAGTTGTTACCCATGTTCACCTGGATAACAGCAGCCAGTTTACTTTGAACGGTATGTCTAGCCGATACAGATTGGTTTTATAACTGTCCAGATGAAAACCCGTCCTGATGAGTGTGCAAACAATGATGTACAAATAAGGTCCTTTTGTCCCTCACCAATGCAAGAGATCTGTTCTGAAGCATAATACGCCCAAAGACTACAGTACAGCCGATACATAGTACAACAGATTGATTATAAGATATTAAGACGCCACTCCCTCCACAACTCCAAAAGATGCAGACATCCGCCTTTTTTTAACCAACTCCATTTATGGACCATTTTCATAATGAACACGTTAAAATTTCTCTACAACCAAATGGAGTCAGTTGTGAAGATAAACCTACAAAACCGGAACATTAAAAAAAACATGGAAAATGACAGAAAAAAATAAAACTTCACGTCTTTCTTCTGCCAATTCTGTTCACAGTGTCACAGGGAGTGACTGTTATGTTGTTATTAAAAGATAATTTTCCCATTTTTCTCAGACCACGCGATGACTAAAATTGGACAAGCTCCACTGGTTCTTTAGTCTGCACCATGTCCTCTTGCTGCTGTGGACTCGCCTCGGCCATCTCACTGTCATCGTGCTCACCTTTCAAAGTAAGAAAGAAAGAAAAGAAAGAAAGAAGAAGAATCAACACTTTGTTTCATGTCACGAAAGCCATTTCCTGCAGCATGTTTCTTATCAACACATCAGAAAGAGTTCCCTTTGCAAACTGTGGAACGTGTTCCATACTGGACGGGATGCGGTGTATCTGGACAAGTGTCGTCTGGTGTCCGTTGGCCGTAGGTGGGAGTCTGGGTACGGCATCTTGAAAGATCTCCTCCTCGTCCGACTCCACCAGACTCAGTACGTCCCCCCTGTCCTCCTCCAAGCGCCTGGACCGTGGCAAGTCCATCGAATCACAATTGAAACCAAAATCCAAAACACAATCAGAAAATCAGAGCCAGAGACGTAAACTTACACATACCAGGAATTTGACTCAGGGGGTTACTCATATGCCACACTTAGGCATAGCACAATGTTATAAAAAGGTAATAGACTAATAGTTTCGTTTGCTTTCTAACAAAAAATAAATTAAAAAAAGTCATGCAATTATTTGATAATGTCAAAGTTTGTTTGCATGAGAGCTAGAAACGATGTTGCTGTGATGTGAGACTGCATTTGTATGTGCATGGCAGGGCTGCATGCATGGACTCCCTACTGCAACAGGTACTGCATGCATGGACCCCCTGCAGCAGCATGTACTGCATGCATGGACTCCCTGCATGAGCATGTATTGCATGCACGCACTCCCGTCAGCAGCATGTACTGCATGCATTGACCCCTTGCAGCAGCATGTACTGCATGTACTGGCTGCTTTACAAGAATCCTACATAGTCTGAATTGTGTTAGTAAATGTGACATACTCACCCAAAGCCGGTCCCTGCAAGGGGAAAATGAACAGCAGTTGTGAAATTGGGTTAACTTTGATTGGTATGTTGATTAGTGATAATGTGATCTCAGAAATCAAAATGACTTAAATGAGCTTGCAGACGTGGCTGAGGTTATACGGTGAACAGTGTCATTGGTTGGGTGCATTTCAGGACTTTTGTGCCCCCATTAGTCAACTATGACATCTTACCAAGGCAGACCCGGTCCCGGCTGGAGTAGAGCGTTTTAGCAATGACAGCTCCTGATCCCACGATCAGTATGGCTAAAAAAATCCCAATGATTGCTCCAGTGTAAGCGGAAGAAGCTGGGAGGACAGAGCAGACATGACACAAGGGATATGAACGCGCAAGAAAGAAGGAGGGGCAGCAGGTTTGTCAGCATTCCAGGAGGTGTGTCCTGCAACGGCACCTGCACCTGCACCTGCACCTGCGCTGACTGACTGTTTTGTTCAGCCACCCATTTCCGTTCCTTTGCGATGAGCTTGTTCAGTTCATTGGGCCCAGTTCTTACTTTAGGCCCATCCCCATCCTACAGGGCTTCCCGCTGATGAGATTATTTTCAAATTCCACATGACACCCTCCCCCCATGGATTCTTCACTTTAAAAAAAAAAATCAAGATTCCTTGACAGCGAAGGAAGTTTGCACATCATGCAAACGTATATTGGTGGGATGTTTCTAGATAAAAATTAGACTTTCTCAACAGTATCTGTTGAAGAATATTTGAACACCCAAGAATATTGAATAGCACAAACATCTTATATGAAATCCAATTAATTGTAATATCCAGTAAGTAACCGCTTATTTGCTTTCTGCAGAGAATGCAAGCAAGAATTAGCAATCACAGAAAAGATCAAATCTTAATGTAGTGGTCCTCTGTACAATATCTACTACTACTACTACTACTACCACTACTACTACTACTACTACTACGACTTCTTTCGGCTGCTCCTGTTAGGGGGCACCACAGCAGATCATCCGTTTCCATCTCTTCCTGTCCTCTGCATCTTCCTCTGTCACACCAGCCACCTGCATATCCTCCCTCACCACACCCATAAATGTCCTCTTTGGCCTTCCTCTTTTCCTCTTCCCTGGCAGCTCCATATTCAGCATCCTTCTCCCAATATACCCAGCATCTCTCCTCCACACATGTCCAAACTATCTCAACCTGGCCTCTCTTGCTTTGTCTCCAAACCATCCAACCTGAGCTGTCCCTCTAATATACTCATTCCTAATCCTGTCCTTCTTCATCACTCCCAATGAAAATCTTAGCATCTTCTACTCTGCCACCTCCAGCTCCACCTCCTATCTTTTCATCAGTGCCACTGGCTCCAAACCATACAACATAGCTGGTCTCACAACCATCTTGTAAACCTTCCCTTTAACTCTTGCTGGTACCCTTCTGTCACAAATCACTCCTGACACTCTTCTCCACCCACTCCACCCTGCCTGCACTCTCTTCTTCACCTCTCTTCTGCACTCCCCATTACTTTGGACAGTTGACCCTAAGTATTTAAACTCATATACCTTCATCACCTCTACTCCTTGCAGCCTCACCATTCCACGGTCCTCCCTCTCATTCATGCATAGGTATTCCGTCTTGCTCCTACTGGCTTTCATTCCTCTTCTCTCCAGTGCATACCTCCACCTCTCCAGGCTCTCCTAAAACTGCACACTACTCTCTCTACAGATCACAATGTCATCCATGAATAGCATAGTCCACGGAGACTCCTGCCTGATCTCGTCCGTCAACCTGTCCATCACCATTGCAAACAAGAAAGGGCTCAGAGCCGATCCTTGATGTAATCCCACCTCCACCTTGAACCCATCCGTCATTCCAACCGCACACCTCACCACTGTCACACTTCCCTCATATATATAGACCCTTTTACAGTTGGTAAACAGTGATCATGTAATTTAGTATGCACGCGCATTTTGGCAGCAAAAAATTTATTTCATTATTTGCGACCGTACAATTGTATGCTATAACCTCTTATTTATGCTACAATATAACTTCTATTTGTTATGATAGCCACTTATGTATTTATCTAGACTCGTTTTATTGCTTGTAGCCACAGTCTTCGCCTGTTTGCAGTGAATGGTCTTTTCCCCGATGGAACGCGGTAGAAATTAATACCTTTAGTTTTGCCAGACGTGTTCTGGCAACCCACAACACGACAAGATGACATTTTAAAAATGTAAATATCAATCGATCAAAAATCCACTTGCATTCTGTATTGATTGGAGATGGAGAAGTTGCCTCTTTTGCTGCCAAAATGCGTGTGCATATTATGCATGATGTAGGTCATAAATAAAAGGGTCTATTCTGCGCCACTCCTACATACTTATCTGCAAGTCCCGACTTCTTCATACAGTACCCCACCTCCTCTCTCGGCACCCTGTCATATGCTTTCTCTAAATCCACAAAGACACAATGTAACTTCTTCTGGCCTTTTCTATACTTCTCCATCAACATTCTCAAAGCAAACATCACATCTGTGGTGCTCTTTCGTGGCATGAAACCCACTGACTTTCACCTAACCTAGCTCACCCCCTGGTCCGAACTTACTCTTCACAGTGAGGTAGACCTCCAGCTCGCTGATGGAGAGGGGGTTCTCGCTACGGCAGAAGTAGACGCCCTCGTCCTCATTGCTGACGTTGACTATGGTCAGTTTGAAGACAGGGCCATCCCCAGACAAGACGTACTTGGGCCCGGGCTTGAAGTCCTCCTGCTGGGTGCCCCTCTTCCACACGGTGGTGGCAGGGGGGAGGGAGCTGGTCTCGGTGCACACCAGAGTGACATTGGTCCCCTCCAAGGCTGTGACCAGTGGCTCACCTTCAGGGTACGGCGGCTCTGAGAGAGAGGGAGGGAGAGAGAGTTTAAAAGATAAGGAGACAAAGGAAGGTTGTGGGATAAGTAACAATAAAATTGAGGAACAAAATTCAGCAGATTCCTTTCAGACTAGTACATAAATGTAATAATTATTGTTATTATTATTATCATTGTAATATAAATGCATCTTCTCCACTTTAAAGACATAATGTTTGGTGGATAACTTCAACATACACATTACTGAGTTGTCAACGCAAACCAGAACTTAAAGCCTAGCATAGTTGTAAAAACAGTACAATTCATGATAAATATCATGTTATCAAATTGCACTAATTATGTCACTACAGCAAGGTTATATTTGAATTAGAAATTTCCCCATTTAGATATGCAAAGTATAAAGCACCACAGATGTGATGTTTGCTTTGAGAATGTTGATGGAGAAGTATAGAGAAGGCCAGAAGGAGTTACATTGTGTCTTTGTAGATTTAGAGAAAGCATACGACAGGGTGCCGAGAGAGGAGGTGTGGTATTGTATGAGGAAGTCGGGAGTTGCAGAGAAGTATGTAGGAGTGGTGCAGGATATGTATGAGGGAAGTGTGACAATGGTGAGGTGTGCAGTTGGAATGTCAGATGGGTTCAAGGTGGAGGTGGGATTACATCAAGGATCGGCTCTGAGCCCTTTCTTGTTTGCAGTGGTGATGGACAGGTTGACGGAGGAGATCAGGCAGGAGTCTCCGTGGACTATGATGTTTGCGGATGACATTGTGATCTGTAGCAAGAGTAGGGTGCAGGTGGAGGAGAGCCTGGAGAGGTGGAGGTATGCACTGGAGAGAAGAGGCATGGAAGTCAGTAGGAGCAAGACGGAATACCTATGCGTGAATGAGAGGGAGGACAGTGGAACGGTGAGGCTGCAAGGAGTAGAGGTGACGAAGGTGTATGAGTTTAAATACTTGGGGTCGACTGTCCAAAGTAATGGGGACTGCAGAAGAGAGGTGAAGAAGAGAGTGCAGGCAGGGTGGAGTGGGTGGAGAAGAGTGTCAGGAGTGGTTTGTGACAGAAGGGTACCAGCAAGAGTTAAAGGGAAGGTTTACAAGATGGTTGTGAGACCAGCTATGTTATATGGTTTGGAGATAATGGCACTGAAGAAAAGACAGGAGGCGGAGCTGGAGGTGGCAGAGTTGAAGATGATAAGATTTTTATTGGGAGTGATGAAGAAGGACAGGATTAGGAACGAGTATATAAGAGGGACCGCTCAGGTTGGACGGTTTGGAGACAAAGCAAGAGAGGCAAGATTGAAATGGTTTGGACATGTGTGGAGGAGAGATCCTGGGTATATTGGGAGAAGGATGCTGAACATGGAGCTGCCAGGGAAGAGAAGGAGAGGAAGGCCAAAGAGGAGGTTTATGGATGTGGTGAGGGAGGACAAGCAGGTGGCTGGTGTGACAGAAGAAGATGCAGAGGACAGGAAGAGATGGAAACGGATGAGCCACCGTGGCGCCCCCTAACGGGAGCAGCTGAAAGTACTAGTAGTAGTAGTAGGGACATGCAAAGTATTAACCTTTAGGGGGACACATTGGTGGACTGTTGTGACGTTGAAAAAACCTGCCATACCCAAAGAGAAATAATGGCAGTTCATGACAAAAGGAAAGAGAAGATTGGCGGTTGAATTAATGATCAGCTTTTGAATATTTCAGGCAATAAATCAGAACTGGGACCCTGAGCCTCACAGAGAGGAGGTACGTTCAACCTTTGGCTGCAGTATGCAGGACTGCATCAGAAAGAAGTCCTTGCAAAGCCTATATGGACTGTTTACTGGTCCTGTCACAAAGCCGTATATTTGTGAAACTCTTAAAGATGGCCTCAGTGGCGTCTTCAGAAGCTGGAAGTAGACACACACGTCAGACAGGGCTGTCGTGAGGGTCGTCATGCTTACTGAGGGTAAACAAACAGGAAGCCTCTTGTCCAGGAGCGAGCACCGGGTGGTGCGCCATGCATTTCAACATCTGACCATCGAACAGCAGGGACCTATTCAGCATCACCGCCAGGCTCTCGGTCTCCTCCGACACGTAGAGGTGGCCTTCCACGCTGACTCCCTGACCATGGTGGTTCTCCCCCCACAGCAGTGTGGGAGTCGGGTACGCCCCAAACCAGGAGCAGTTGAACTGGACATGAGAGGGGTCATCACTGAGCTTCCACAGGCACTCAGGGTGCCTGTTTGGGGTATCTGGTCAGAGCAAACAGGGAACTGTTAGAGCAGCGGGTGGAAGACTACAGGGAGGTGAAAACAGTGTGTTTCACACTGTCTGCACACTCACACATGCACCTGCCCCTCACACACACACACACACACACACACTTTAGGTAACTTTGTGCAGTTAAAGCATCAAACATCATCTACTACTACTACGCTTTCCGGCTGTTACCGTTAGGGGTCGCCACAGCGGACCATCCGTTTCCATCTCTTCCTGTCCTCTGCATCTTCCTCTGTCACACCAGCCACCTGCATGTCCTCCCTCACCGCATCCATAAACCTCCTCTTTGGCCTTCCTCTCCTTCTCTTCCCTGGCAGCTCCATATTCAGCATCCTTCTCCCAATATACCCAGCAACTCTCCTCCACACATGTCCAAACCATCTCAATCTCGCCTCTCTTGCTTTGTCTCCAAACCGTCCAACCTGAGCTGTCCCTCTAATATACGCGTTCCTAATCCTGTCCTTCTTCATCACTCCCAATGAAAATCTTAGCATCTTCTACTCTGCCACCTCCAGCTCCACCTCCTATCTTTTCATCAGTGCCACTGTCCTCCCTCTCATTCACGCATATTTCCGTTTTGTTCCTACTGACTTCCATTCCTCTTCTCTCCAGTGCATACCTCCACCTCTCCAGGCTCTCCTCAACCTGCACCCTACTCTCACTACAGATCACAATGTCCTCCCCGAACATCATAGTCCACGGAGACTCCTGCCTGATCTCCTCTGTCAACCTGTCCATCACCATTGCAAACAAGAAAGGGCTCAGAGCCGATCCTTGATGTAATCCCACCTCCACCTTGAACCCATCTGTCATTCCAACTGCACACCTCACCACTGTCACACTTCCCTCATACATATCCTGCACCACTCCTACATACTTCTCTGCAACTCCCGACTTCCTCATACAATACCACACCTCCTCTCTCGGCACCCTGTCATGCGCTTTCTCTAGATCCACAAAGACACAATGCAACTCCTTCTGGCCTTCTCTATACTTCTCCATCAACATTCTCAAAGAAAACATCACATCTGTGGTGCTCTTTCATGGCATGAAACCATACTGCTGCTCACTAATCATCACCTCTCCTCTTAACCTAGCTTCTATTACTCTTTCCCATATCTTCATGCTGTGGCTGATCAGCTTTATATCTCTGTAGTTGCTACAGTTCTGCACATCACCCTTATTCTTGAAAATCGGTACCAGTATGCTTCTTCTCCACTCCTCAGGCATCCTCTCACTTTCCAAGATTGTGTTAAACAATCTGGTTAAAAATCTTGTTTGCAGTTGAAGCATTTTGTTGCATTTTCATGTATGAATTGTGGTGCATAAACTTAGTTGGATTATTAATAAAATACTGGTGTATCCGCTTTGCTGCAAAAGATTTCCACAGATGTTAGGTACCGGGGCTTGGCGTAATTGAAGATTGTACTAAATCATTTGATAAATGGGAAAGAACACAACATTGTGCTTCCATCACCTGCACACCACGTGTTGGAGGTCCCTGGTGAACCTTTAAGGGAGGTGCTGACAGGTCAATTAGAACGGGACTCTTGTCTACACAGCCTCTCTTAGGCAAACACGTGCTGCAGTGACTCCTGTACGGATTTAAGGAATGCCCTCTGTGTGTGTGTGAAACTAGCCAGCATAGGTCACATGACTAGATATGGCAGAAAAAGCTGTGAGATGGGAATTCAGGAGGTTTTGCCCTGGTATAAGAGGACCATCTTCACGTCATACTCAAGTGCTCCAGTGCCGCATGTGAAAATCCTCCTTATTCGGTTACTCTTGCAACAGACCGAGGCCTTACGTGGAACAGACTTGGGGGAACAGTTTTGGGAAAATAATGTTTTTTGGTTGAGCCCTTGGTGTGCCAGGTAGGGATGGTTTAGGGAAATCCAAAAGGTGTCTTAGTGCCAGAGTCAATCTCGATCCAACAAACCACTACAGTGCTAAGCGTCGTCGCCATTTTTACCGGATCAAATTAGAATTTAAATCAAAACTCAAACATTCTGCATGAGGGCTTTTACATACTATTGTGAAATCAACCTCGGCGTAGCAGTCAGGTGTGGCCTGTGTGGATACCTACAGTATACCAGCAGCTGTGTGCTTTGACTGGCTGTCCTGTGAGAGAGGCTGTTCCGGGCCCCGCAGATGTACTCTCCCTGATCGCTGGGCTGGACGTCTTTTATCCTGAAGTCCAGCCAGGAGCCACCGCCTGATACGAGGGAGCGGTTGCCGGGGGAGACCCAGGACAGATTCTGAGATGGGTAGGAGGAGCTGGAGCAGTTGAAAGACACGTTTGAACCCTGGCTGACGATGAACGTCCCATTAGGCAGGGTAGTGGCGGGACTGATGGATGTAGACACATTTTGTGGACCGCCTGGAAGAAGCACACATTCAGTGTCTTAACAGGAGCCTAAACGTTGAGATGGTGACATTCCTTTACAAGAAATCCATGTTGCTAGCCTTCTGCAGCTGTCATGCAAACAAAGCCGAAGCATGGGTGTCATGCATTACCTTATTACGCCCACACAGTGCACATTTCTATTTTCATGTACAGTAGAGCAGGATTATGTTTCACGAGGAGGGAAAAGCAAACCCAGAAGTGCGTTAGCGGTTGTCCATCAAATCAAGCAACCCCCTTTGCAACGTGAGAAATGCATAGTGCAACAGTTGCACCACCAGCTTTTCTGGCACTGCAAGATAATTCTCTGCGCAACACCCCCATACCTTCAACCGGTCTTTTCATGAACGTGAAGGTTCTTCTTGGGGTTAGGGTTTTGCACCTATCGCACAAGGCCTATACTCACCAGCTACCTGCAGCTGCACACTGGTTTGGGTGGAACTGTTGGGGAACGTGGCGCCGCAGACGTAAGTGCCCTCATCGCTCAGCGTGACTCCGTCGACACGCAGACTTCCATTGTCCAATATGAGGAAGTGCTCCCCGGCCGAGGAGGTCGGAGGAGGCGCCAAGAGATCGCGATGAATAATTTCTTGTCCGTTCCTCGTCCACCATGTGAAGATCGGTGTCGCGTTACCGGCGGGGTAACACGGAAGCAGCGCGCCGTCGCCCAGTTCCCCGAGCGCGGCTGCGCCGACGCCCTCACCTGAGACTGCGGCACCTGAACCGGACACAAGAACAGGTACAGGTACAGGTCAACACCCTTCCACACCTGCGTCACGTCTCTACGGTCGGAAACACACCTGTATACCAAGTCCAGTTGCACTTGATTAAACTCCTTTGGATAACCATGACCTGGATGAATGAGAACATTCACAGACACACCTGTCACCTATTTTGGGTGCAGGGCCGCCTCTCAGACCGCGTCGGGTAAAACTCACCTGTCACGTACAGGTACAGCTGTAGAAGCGCCGTGCTCGTGGCTACCTTCATGGCCACCTGCTTCGGTCTACATAACCGGTAAATAGAGCAAAGGTTGGCTGTGAACCTGTCTGACTGGACTACCTGAAAACGCCTGCTACGCCAATGAACAATGCGGGCTCGCATCTGCCCATTATAGACCAAAACTAAACGAAACCAAACCAGATTACCCCGAGACGGACCGAGTCAACATCGTGGTGATTTCTCCCGTCCCGGACCAGATTTTGCACACTTGCATTATTCACTTGACTTGAACGTGTTCATCCGGAAACTTTGCAAGTGATAAACCACACCCTGCGGTCACCTGGTTAAAGGTACAGCAGGCCAATTTTCAATCTTTTTCTCCAGTTTTTACCGGACCAAGCGAGCGGAGTGCGCCGACCGTGCGTCACCGTAGTGTACGTTCAGTTGAATGGAAACATTATTTCTGATGGAGCTCCGCGTGTAGCTCCTTGCACACTCGTAGTACAGATGAACAAAGCCATTGTCTGCTTGCACTGGTGTCAAGATGTACTTTTACTCACTGGCAGACGGCGGGTTTATCCAAAGCGACTCACACGAGTCAACAATTAGCAGATAAAGTGTTACCAATGAGCAGTATAATCACAGTAATACAAGTATTTGCTGTGTTGTAATCACACCACAGTAGTACTCTATGAGGTAGTAATAGTGCACTTGCTACATAGTAATCACATCACAGCCAAGAGTGCATGTCATGAAAAGCGCATTTAAGTGTAAATGAGCCTTAGATCATCAAGATAAGGGGAACAGTATAATCAAAGTAGGCTATGAAATATATTTACAAAACAACATACCAGTATAACGAGCCAATTATTGTCATAAGAGCACATGTCAAAGTTTAGAACCCAGATAGCATCCGGATGTGGGCCACTTCAGGCAATGATGCGGCACTGATGGCCTTCTTCTGGCCCTGACAACATGGATGTGAGCCTGAAGTGGCCCACGTGTATAATAACAAATATGGCCCAAATATGCCAAATCACATGTGGGCCTTTTTTGGCAAAGATGCGGCGCTCTCG
Source organism: Lampris incognitus (assembly GCF_029633865.1). Taxonomy (NCBI): domain Eukaryota; kingdom Metazoa; phylum Chordata; class Actinopteri; order Lampriformes; family Lampridae; genus Lampris; species Lampris incognitus. Next base: position 109,802,936 of record NC_079211.1, read on the forward strand.
GCAACATGTGATCTGGATGGGACCCTGAAGTGGCCCGTGTGGTAAATGGTGAATATGGCCCAAATATCACAAAACAAATATGGGCCACCTTTGGCAAATATGTGGCACATGCGGCATTGCTATGGCTTGGTTCTGGCCCAGATCTGGCAAACAGGAGCGGACCGCCCAAGTGCCATCATTCCACGTGATATGTGGGCTGGATGAAAGTGTCGGGTGTGGGACGGGTCCGGGCCACAGCGATGTTGCTATCTGGGAAGGAAAGCACATCAGACATTGATGATAGTGGTATTTATGGGCACAATAGCTGTGACCAATAGAGGATCAAGCTGACCCCCAAGCGGCACAGTGCCACCAGAAGCCATTTAAGGATTAAGGTAGGCCTGGAGGAGGGCAGTTTTTAGGCCTCCCCTGAAAGAAGGGAATGTTAACATCTCCTGACTATAAAAGACAGTGCAGAGACGGTCCCTAGAAGAAACGGGGAAGCAGAAATAGAATATGGGTTATTGCAGCATGTGGGTGTGGACGGACTCGACCTGTTTCATGGGTTGTTTTTTTTTAGCAAATCACAAATCCTCATAGTGATGTGATGCGGGTGACAACTGGTTGAAACGAAGAGTCGGTTTCGACCTCCTGTGTCATTTAGGTCTCAAAGGGCAGAAGCAGTGATGATGTTGTCTTTATGCATGCTCAATAATCCAGGTAAATAAATACCAGAAAGGCGAACCAGTTCATCTGGACACAGCGTTTACTGACAGAAACGTTTCATCGCTCACCTAAGTGACCTCTTCAGTCTCAGCTGACTGCAGACATCCCCACCTTTACAAACCATAACGACCGAAACCAACGACCAGTTTCATATGCAAATTTCCGTTACCAATAACTGGAGTTTTAATGGGGGAATTGTAGCTATGAGGTCACTACACCAGTGGGCGGCAGCAATGCACTAACCCGTGCCTAGTCTACCAGAAAGAAGAAGAACGAGAAACATAAGCAGCAGCAGCAGCAGAAGCAGAAGAAGTCCTCCCCTTGTCTGGTTAGTCTCCACCAGTCTGCAGCCTGTGTAGAAGAGCTTGGAGGCGGTGTACCGGCATCTGTTTAAAATGCCTGTCGAGTTAGACCAGTGGACCGGCCCTCTCGCGCTGACAGAGGTGGAGGAGAAGCCTTCACACGCGCTGAGCGTCAAGTACGGCTCTGCTGAAATCGACGATTTGGGCAAAGTACTGACGCCGACGCAGGTCAGTTGGCTCATATTAGCCTAGCCGTGCTGCGCAAACAACACGCGTCTGCTTGACTGTGTAGCGTGCATGCATGCAAACTGCTGTAAAAACAATAACAACAAAAACAAAACAAAACGTGGTTTTCTGTGCAGAACCGAGCTTGGGCTCTCTCTCCCTCAGGCAAAGGTTTGCACCGGCATGAGTGGCGTGATGTTACATAATGCTGCCAAATATGTCTGACCACAGAGTTTCCAAACATCGCCCTCACGATGACTAAGTGGGCTAAATAGCCCCCCCCCACCGCCGCCACCGCAGGCACAAACCATTTGGCAGCAGTTTCTTGAGTCAGCAGAAGAGCTGGGTGTTCATGCTCATCCCAAAACACTGCATACCTCCAACCAGCGCGTGCTGATGCTTGTTATTACCGGTGTTGACCTTTTAGGTGCAGAGTCGACCCACTTCCATTGAGTGGGCGGGATGTGACCCCAGTAAACTATATACCTTGGCCCTGACAGATCCAGATGCACCCAGCAGAAAAGACCCCAAGTTCAGGTGGGTCATACTGGGTATCCAGTAACAAAATCCTCTAGAAAGTAACATCTGATGTTGACCATACACCCTTAAGTGCTGCAGTATCATTTCACCAGAGGTTCTCGATCCAGTCCTCCAGGACCCACAGCAGCCTATAGATGGTGTTCTATTGTGCCAGGTAGCTCATAACATTCACCTGATGTTCCAGGTCTAAATCCTCCCTGACTGGAGGCCGGAATAGCTGGGACAACAGGTGAATGTAATGAGCTACCTGGCACCGGAGGACCTGAGTGGTAACCACTGGTCTAGAGTCTACATCCATGGTATTCAACCACGTGTATGCAGGTTTTCAGTGTCTATGCCAGCTGACTTCACTGATTCACACACCAGACAGGAGCTGGCTTAGTGACGGATGGAAATAAAAACCCCGCACACAAACGGCTCTCCATGCCACATGGTTGAATACCAATGGTCCACACAAACAATGATGATTACAAAAGAATATAGTTAACGTTTAGAATCCAGGACTTCAGGGGGACCCCCCCCCCCAAACTATCCTCAGTCATTGTCTATGTGAACATGTTCGATAGCAAAAAAACAACCGTGTTTCTTCATTCAGATTGGACACTGACGGTGGTTAGAATGCAGATATGTTCTAGTCCTCATCTCTGAAGTAAAGGGTTCATTTTCCATAGTCCTGTGGCTTAAGTTGTACTTCTAATTGCAGAAACCTTCTTTGCGAGCATACACTTCACTGTGACCACACTGACCTTGCTTATTTATTTATTTTTTATTTGCCATAGAGAGTGGCACCACTTCCTGGTGGTCAATATGAAAGGGAATGATGTGTCCAGTGGCTGTGTCATGTCGGACTATGTCGGCTCTGGCCCCCCCAAAGGCACAGGTAAGAGAACCAAGTTGAGCTAGGCTAGGGCATACAAACCCATGGATCATGCAGCTGTTATATCTAAATGATAAAGGGATGGACAGATTGGATTGCTGAAAGTTTGAGAACCGTCGAAATATTTTGTATTTCCAATTCCAGGTGTATCAAGTATATAGATGGATAGATCAGTGGGTAAGAAGGCCGGCTTTCCCGTCAGAGATCAGGGCTCAAACCCCAGTTGGGATCAGTCTCCACTAAGAGTCCGTGGCTTAGACTCCTAATGCTATACAAGCCTACCTCTCAGATGTCCGTCACTTTGGATAAAAGCATCTGCTAAATGAAATTGTTAATTGTAATTGTAAGATATTGACCTACTACTGAATATAAACGTATTCCTAACTATCCCATACACTCTAGTGTGGGATTAAATTAGAATTGTGTCATACAAATTTGTAAGTAAGTAAGTGTTTTGATGTGCACAAATGGTATCCAATCCATGTATTTGGGGTTTCAGATGGTCAAGATTACCTAAATTTAGATATATGGATCTATTTTACTTTTAGTATTCAAAATGTTAAACCCCTTCCTAAAACACCTTTTAACACATTTCAGATAATATGCCTGAACATGTACAATTACATTGTCGTACTTTTTGTCACTAAAATATACGTCTCCCACTTGTGATTAACTTGGTTTTAGTAGATGAAATCATAGATTATGACTTGGTGTATTTCATGGATACAGCAAGCAGTACTTAGTCTTCTACATTGTAGGTCAAAATGAAATCCACACTAATAATGCTTTCACATTTATTAAGATTTAAATCAACTTTTTGTTGTTAATACATATAGATACACATAGATGTACATATATCTATTTTAGTAGTGTCAGTGGTGTGGTGCTATGCAACCTTTGGGTACCTCTCTGGCCTTTTAACTGCAGCTTAAAATCTACAATCCTGAAAGTTTCTACGTAGAAATTTCCTTTTTGACCCTTTCAGTCACTGGTTTGTTTAAGACAATAGCTAATCTATGAATGTCCACATCATGAACACTAGTCGCTCATTTTAACTGTTACAGTAAAATAGGACTTCTGTGCAGAAAAATATGGTACATATCACTTATGTCTTCAACATGGCTTCAAGACAGGGAAGGAAAAGTCACTTAGCAGTGAGTTGGAAGAAGCAAATTTTGTGACTAGTAAGCAGATATGGAAGGACACACTCACAGATGACCTCTACCAACAGAAACTACATCAATATCAATAACTCGGGTTCAACTGTGTTTTATTTATTTGGCGGTAGGGAAGGTGCTGACATAGCAGAGGAGACTCTTGTTGTAATCCTGAACAGGTCTCTGGGCTTAAGAGAGTTAAAACACCAGTGCAGCTACAGGTTGCTAGTAAGTTGGGGGGGGGGGTGCAGGATCATGAGGATTGCAGCCATAACTTGACCAGAACATTTTGTCAGAATGGCTAAACACGGCTATGTACTCCCCAGGTCTCCACAGGTATGTGTGGCTGGTCTACGAGCAGACCAGCAGCCTGTCCTGCACCGAGTCTGTCCTTACAAACCGCTCGGGAGACAACCGCGGCAAGTTCAAGATCCAGAGCTTCAGGCAGAAGTACGGCCTGGGATGCCCCGTGGCTGGGACCTGCTACCAAGCCGAGTGGGATGACTACGTCCCTAAACTGTACGAACAACTGGCTGCAAAGTGAAAATAGGATTTGAGATTATCGAGTGTTTAGCACAAGTGATTCACAGGAATGCCCCTGGTCTTTAGGAAACCCCCATTCTAACAAGCAACAGAAATCTCAACAATAATGAAGGCTTCTCTTTTTTGTGTGTGCCGCCAAATCGCATTTCCTGTTCTCCACCGGTTACCCATGTTTCACATTCTCACCGAGCGAATGGCAACCCCCTTTCACTGACCCCACCATTTACAATAAACCCGTGTGCCACTGAAACTGTTGCGTTTTCTTTATGCAAGACTTCTTGTTCATGAGCTGATTTTGATTGACACTGTGATCATCTGACAGCAGGGCTCCCCCTAGTGGAGCTTTGATGAAAAGTGGTGCCGGATGTTGATCCGCAAATTTGTCTCGACGATTAAATGGAAAGGTAACGTTCTCTCTTTTTGAGAAATTATTTTGCAGTATCTGGCTTGAACAAAATTATATTGCCAAAGATCATGAAAAGAAACTATTGGTTGGCTAAAATAGCCATAAATGACCCCACGAAGAAGAGCCGTTTAACACGCTTTATTCGTGCTCTGCCAGGCACTACCGTAAATCAGTTTAGGGTAACTCCTTCGGGGGTCACTGTCGTAATAATGTAAACTAAGCTACGACACATCGGTACAGAAACTTTATTAATAGATTTCTGACAATTAATTGATTATTGTGTGTCTGACATTCTTGTGTAAGAAGTGGGGTTGTTGTGAAGCGTCCAGTGTGTTGGTGTAGTGTTGTGTGCCTGTCACGTCTCACTCTCAACCTTCACCGTTGGCTAGCCGACATGCGAACAGGAAAGCCGAGCGCGTAAGTTGCTCCCTGCCAGTACATAGCCTCTCCAACAGCAAGCCCTATGTAGCGCCGCCTCGTGGCGACACACGGTAACTGGGTACACTTCGGACCCTGGCTGAACTACAAGGGGCTCGGAGGAGGTCTGGCCCCTAGACGTGCGGTACGCAGGCCCACCGGTGTGTGGATATTCCCTGATGCCCCGTACCAGCCCCCAGCTATGGGTTAGATAGTGCCACTGCCTAGTGGACACCTCGGGAGAGGAATGGGCTACGGGAGTAAACCCCTAAACAACACCAACGTCCACATGGCTGTTGTTTTTTGTGTTTCTTGCCCTTTTGTATGTGTTTAAGCGGGAGAGTACTGCTGGCGTCGTGTGTGGCTGCCGCTTCTCCCTCTCGTAGCCCCCCTTCCCATCCACCCCTGTATGTCTGTGTTATGTTTACACCTGTTGTCTTGTTTCACCCCGTTTATTGTACAGCGACTTTGAGTGTTAGAAAAGCGCTATATAACTGTAACCGGTTATTTTCTTGCCCGGTGCGGGATTCGATATGGGGTGTACTGCACCACAAGGCGACATCACTAACCGCTCGGCTAAAGGGTCAGACCCGTTAGCTAGGGACTAACGTGTCTTATTAGTAGTTTACAGTCGTCACCCTCCCCGGAAGCGCGCCCTCGCGCTTGTTCTTCCCGCGCTCCGAAGAGACTTCTGAGGATCTGCACACTTCCGGATCCCACCGCTGCCACCAATGTAACCGGTTATTTTCTTGACGGTGCGGGATTCGATACGGGGTGTACTGCACCACAAGGCGACATCACTAACCGCTCGGCTAAAGAGTCAGACCCGTTAGCTAGGGACTAACGTGCCTTATTAGTAGTTTACATAACATCGATTTATTATTATTTCCAAATCATTGAATCCTGACACTACTGCGGGTGGGAACTGAGTTCCCTAGCGGTGTTCAGCTTTGGTCACTCGGCCTAAAAGCGCATAATTACGGAACTTCGTGTATCCACGTGTTCAGGTGGGTACTGTAGATCTAATGGAGTTCATGAATGCTTCAGTATAACGCTGCAGTCACATGGAATCCTTTAAACGACAAACCGGAAGTCATTATTGTGGATGAGAGCAGGACCGTAAAATCAGATAACACTGGCAGCGGCAGACAGCACAGCCGTCCAAAGATAAAATATTTTATTTTATTTTTTTGCCGTCCTCCGCGACGGAATTTACAACCGGCCGTTACGTAGCACACCACACAACAAAAGATGGCGGATTTATTTTATAGGTATATGAATTGACAGAATTAAACAATATAATTAAACAAATATAATTAAATGAATATTAATATACTAATATATATTCATATAATTAAAAAAGCACGGAACGTTTGTATAACTTAAATTAGTTTTTTTTTCTGTAATCAATACATCACCATAGCAACCCATGTATTCCCCCCCCCACCGTGTGAATGCAGCGCCGTCCCTGACCGGAAGTCAGATTGTGTACACTTCAGCTATCTGGGCTCCTGGCCTTCTATAAACCTAGTCATTGCAATGTGAGATCGGGCTTGTGACATCTTGGTCAATGAAATCTGAATTGCTCAAGTTTCGAGTTAAGTACAATGTTCACATTACAAGGCATTAAACCTGAGCTGTGGAGTTTTCCATGCAAACAAACACAGGTTTGTTTCATTCATAATCTCACTCGTGCAAACAGTACTTTGTTAGATTCCATTGACCAAAGTTAATACCTTCAAAGATGTCCAGGAATCTTAATTTTTAATGCTCATAAGGCTCCAATGTTTACATTTGTATTTCAACATTGTGGGCTTGGAGAGGAATTTGGTGTGGTACTGGGACCCACTTTGCTCAGTAGCACTACTAGCGGCCAAAAACTGCAGTTCAGCTTTAATGTTTATAGAATTCATTGGAGTTCTTTGAAAATAATTTACTTCTAGCTGATTAAGTTATCGTCACACTTCCCATAATATAAGAAGATAACACAACGACACACTGGGTATCTTTAACAGACCACACACTACGGCAATACTGAAAGATCCCGAGTGAGACTTCATTCCTGCCAAAGTGTCCTTGAGCGAGGCATTAAACTTTCTGCAAATTGTTTTAATAAAAGGTGTTATCCTCATGCCCAAAGAGTAAATTTAGCTGTTGTGTTGAATTAAGGTGCAATAGTTCGGAAAAAAAATCAGGTGGCTTCAAATATTGGCATGTTGATTTGCAGGAACGGCACAGCAGGGACGCCCCAGAGACCACAAATAACCACATGTCCTGGTTTTGTGTGATGAGCACTTTATTTACAAATATAATTAAAAGCTCTGACGTATTCATGCTTTCTTTTAACCTGGAAAAGAAATTAAAGTGCATGCAATAATAAAGCATCATACTGTTCCGGTTGATGAGAAAATACACAGCTTGAGAATTGTGGTTAAAGCAAGAAAAAAATAAAATAAAATAAAAAATAATAATAATCAGAAATTCAAAGATAGATCCCGTTTACAAATTACTGAACTCCAAATACTATGCGAGGAGGGGGGAGGGAAAAAATTTAGTTTATTTTAAAAAATTTGCGATTTGAGTAACGGTTAAAATACGATACGAAAATAAGTAAAAGCTCTCCATAAATCCCTCTTTACACAAAATACACAAGTCCCCACGCCCCCTCCCCCTCCCCCCATGAAGCCCTTTGTGCTAGCTGGGAGATAAAGTTCACATGTGGTATTATTCACATTGGCTGCAGGTGCAGAGAAATCAGTACGATACACATACAAGTACCATGATACATCACTGACCCCCCTCCCCCACGCACACACACACGCACACACACACACACACACACGCGCGCGCACACACACGGTGCCCCAAGTCAGTTAATCAAATTCATTCAAAGGAGTCACATTTGTTAGAAGTGTACCTGTATGTACAATGTGAAATTTTCTTTTCCTTTCAAAGTATCAAATTATTAAAATTTGTCTTTAAAAAAAAAAAATCTTTCCGATGAGTAAAGTATCAGAAAGGGTCGAGAGAGCGGCTGCAGAAGGATCGGTAGTACCGATTTTTTTTTCTACCTGTCGTCTTGCATCTGTTTGGGCTTCTGTGGTTTTTGCCAAAAGCCAAAAAAATTTGCTCGTCCCACCGCCCTGTTTGTTTTCCTCCTCTCCTTCCTTGTCTCTAGTTCTCCACTTTTAGCCACACCTAAAATGTCATCATTGCACAATGAACAAAGAACACTGACATGATTATCGTTATTCTTACAAAAAGACGACTACAGGATGTTCTCCAGCATCTGTTTCTTGTCATCTCGTGACGCCGCAAGTGGGGAAGGGAGGAAGAGGAGGAGCGTTCGGGTGGAGTGGGGGGTCCTAGAAACTAGTCAGTCAGTTCTCACTGCCCCCTCCCACCATGCGGCATAAAAGCCACCGGGCAAGAATCTGGGGGGGGGGGGGGGGTTCATACGTGGGTCTGTGTGTCTCACGTTGACGACATCAGTAGCTAAACAACCCGCACAATCGGGTCGGTCCAGGCGAAGGGGAGGGGGACAAGGGGTTGCTTTTGAGGCAGACAGGGATGCCTGGTGGTGGGGTGAAGGGGGGAAGACTACGGGAGATGGCGGCCAAGCAGCTGCCCCTCATCTGTAGTCGTCCTTGGGGTAGTCCAGGACCCCCAGGTTGCTGAAGCCCAGCCGGATACTCTCCATGTCGAAGGTGTCGCACTCCCGCTCCTGCCGCTCCAGCAGGTGCTTGATGCGGTCGGTCCGCTCCTTCTGAAGGGAGAGCAGCTCCTCCTCGATCTGGGGGGGAACGGGCAGAGTACAATGAGGAGCTATCAGATATCATACAGTATATCATACAGTACATCTTAAATCTCTTGGTACGCTCTGGTTTTAAGTGTGGGGCACAAGGCACACAGAAGGGACTTAGTGGAGGTGGTGGTGGGGGGGGGGGCTTGTAATAGGTTAATCTCTCACGGGCAACCTCAGTTCAACAGCCGGATTAATATCGGCCGGCGTATAAGCCCACAGGTACAGACAAAGAACTGCATAGCGCAATATGGCAATCTGGTGAACAACTGAGCATGCACCGGAAAACTCAAAAAGACTCCGACTCCGACTGTGAACTGGGGACAATGGGGCTTCTCAAACCATGACATCATCCTCCGAGTCCCCAGGTGCTGAGAGGAGCCAGGAGGTGGCGCCAGTACACCACAGGTAGTGGCGCAGCACCAGTGGGGCTAACCAGAACTGGATGAGGGCGGCATTTCAAAACACCTTTTTTCCTTTGTTGTCAGAGCGCTGCCAGCCAGACGGCAGCAGGGATGACATCAGTCACTTCGGCGCTACTCGCGCTCCGTTTGGCTGCGTGGCGAACGGCGTTCAAAAACAAGCGAGCAAACAAACAAACGGGCCAAAAGGCCACGTCTGCAGACACTGACCCAACATTTCTATGAAGCAGAAATTCACACGGCTGTGTTCGCAATGCAAATCCCCGGGGATTATTGTCAAACATGACGGACTACCTCGTAGGATGAATTAAAAATAGAGAAGATGGCAGTCAGGTCTGATCTATTATTCATGTAGAAATGCCATTCCTAATTAGTCTAAATAAATAGCATAAAACAATGTTGATTTTTATAAATTTGCAACTCTCTCAGTTCACGGGAAGAGAAGAGGGAATGGCGAGCACTCGGGTCACCTCAGACTCAGCCTCCTGATGTGCATGTTAGGACAGAAACTGCACTGCTAGTAAGCCACGTAGTTTTACTAACCATTAAACGAACAACTGCGGGCTTCTAATGTACACAGAGGAAAGAGATATTGCATTAATACACGAGCTAACATCGCAGGGCTTCAGCACAACAGGCGTGTGGGGAGTGGAAGTGTCTGCTCTCTGCTGGACAGCATGCTACTGTCATCACCACCTGTGGTGAAGGAAATCTGTGTGCATCTGTGCAAATGCACAAATGTCTGTCTGGGTCCACCTGCCCGTCGGCGGCCCTGGGGTCTATGCTAATGAGTATCCGACTACATGTAACCTGTCTGCACTGTGTATATGACTCTCTGCCGGCCCGGCCCGTCATTTGAATGGGTTACCGTCGGTTTGCATAAAGCTTCATCCAAACCCTGGAGAGTAACGACACGATAACCATCCCCTGAGTGTCAGCTGCGCCCTGGCCTGTGATTACAATATATCTGAGGGCAGATTTGGAAATGCTGATATATCTCAGATGATAAACTTGACTCGCTGCTTTTTCCTGTGCTTGAACTCTTCAGTGAGTGACTATGATATTAGCTTAGAAGATGCCACCCCCGCCTTGTATTTTTTTTTTCCAACTTTGGCCACTGAACCCCCATCCAGTGTCACTCTTTGTGCTTTGCTTTTCTGGTTCATTCAGAGCAGCTGGATTACAGAGAGATGCTTAATCCAGAGGCACCGGGAGAAAAACTGTTCTCTCCAGTGCAATACTGGATGCACAAGTACTGTCCAATTGTGCTTCTTAAAGTGACTTCTTGGGGCGTCCGGGTAGCGTGGCGGTCTATTCCGTTGTCTACCAACACGGGCATCGCCGGTTCGAAACCCCGTGTTACCTCCGGCTTGGTCGGGCGTCCCTACAGACAAAATTGGCCGTGTCTGCGGGTGGGAAGCCGGATGTGGGAATGTGTCCTGGTCGCTGCACTAGCATCTCCTCTGGTTGGTTGGGGTGCCTGTTCAGGGGGGAGGGGGAACTGGGGGGAATAGCGTGATCCTCCCAAGAGGCTATGTCCCCACTGGTGAAACTCCTCACTGTCAGGTGAAAAGAAGCAGCTGGCGACTCCACATGTATCGGAGGAGGCATGTGGTAGTCTGCAGCCCTCCCCGGATCGGTAGAGGGGGTGGAGCAGCGACTGGGATGGCTTGGAAGAGTGGAGTAATTGGCCAAGTACAATTGGGGAGAAAAAGGGGAGAACCCCCCCACCCAAAAAAAAAGACTAGGACTGTCCCAAGTAATTAAGTAACTCAACTCGATTACAAAAAAGTACTTGATTACAATTTACTGGCTCAAGGCTTGGTATTATCTCTCTATGCATCTCAGTAGAGGGGATGGAGCAGCGACCGGTACGGCTAGGAAGAGTGGGGTAATTGGCCAAGTACAATTGGGGAGAAAAAAGGGGGAAAAAGCCACAAACAAAAAATTGACCTCTTATTTTTCTCATTTGTGTAAATGTTAGTTAGTAGATACTGTAATTCCTTTACTTGCTGGGCAACCAAAACATTCTGAGCTACTCTTCGAGGCTCCATATCTACACACTTAACGCTACGCAGCCTCCCAACCGTTCTAATTCCAGCCATCTGCAAAATTTACAAAAGAAACAATTTGAACCAAAACCACAACGGTGCCTAACCCCCCCACTTCCCTCCAACCCCTTTCCCCATGCGGAACAACCCTGTCCCCGTCACCACCACCGCTGTCGCCCCCGCACCTTCTGTTCCAGGTGAGCCCGGCGTAGCGACACCTTCTGCTCCAGCTTCTGCTGCTCGCGCTCATGCTGCGCCTCGGTCTGCATCTTAATCTTGCTCTGGTAGGCGTTGAGCAGCTCCATCTCCTGCTGAAGCTGCTGCCTCAGGGCCTGGCACTCTGCTTCCTGGGCCTCATCCAGCCGCAGCTGGAGCCCGCCGGGGCCGCCGACCAACCACGTGAAGAGACAGGTGGGTGGGCAGGGGGAGAACAGGGGTGGGGGTATATGCATAGGGCATGTCAACAGGGAGGTTGGGTGGAGGCGGGGGGGGTAATGGAGAGAAAGACAGAGAGAGAAAGTGACAGTGTGAAAAAGGGGGGGGGGTGAGGGTCAGAAAAAAAGGCAGGGTGAGAGAAAGAATAGGGGGAGTTGACACGACGACAGACAAGACAGGGGGGAGGAAAATACAAAAAGCATAAGCAACAGGTGGGCCGAAAGGACAAATCGCAACATTTCCTGGCGTCGGCCTCATTTCTCAAAGTTCACCTGTCTAACCTCTACCACCACCGTTCTGTCAATGTTGGTGCTGTTTGTCATTTAATTGCCCTTCTTGTTGTAAATGTTTCTCCATTTTTCTTTTCTTTTCATTTAAGTCTCACCTTTACATATTTGTTCTCTTCTAACTGCAACACTACAGTGGCGGTGCAATGCTCAACTCTGCAGTGTCCAATAGCTAGTAGTAGTAGTAATAGTTGCAGTAGTAGTAGTAGTAGCAATAGTAGTGGTAGTAGTAGTAATAATAGTAATAGTTGCAGTATTGCAGTAGTAGTAGTAATAGTAGTGGTTGTAGTAGTAGTAATGGGTGCAGTAGTAGTAATAGTAGTGTAGTAGTAGTAATAGTTGCAGTAGTAGTAGTAGTAGCAATAGTAGTGGTTGTAGTAGTAGTAATGGGTGCAGTAGTAGTAATAGTAGTGAAGTAGTAGTAGTAGTAATAGTTGCAGTAGTAGTAATAGTAGTGTAATAGTAGTAGTAGTAATAGTTGCAGTAGTAGTAGTAGTAGTAGCAATAGTAGTGGTAGTAGTAGTAATAATAGTAATAGTTGCAGTATTGCAGTAGTAGTAGTAATAGTAGTGGTTGTAGTAGTAGTAATGGGTGCAGTAGTAGTAATAGTAGTGTAGTAGTAGTAGTAATAGTTGCAGTAGTAGTAATAGTAGTGTAGTAGTAGTCGTAGTAATAGTTGCAGTAGTAGTAGCAATAGTAGTGGTAGTAGTAGTAGTAGTAATAGTAATAGTTACAGTATTGCAGTAGTAGTAGTAATAGTAGTGGTTGTATTAGTAGTAATGGTTGCAGTAGCAGTAGTAGTAATAATTACAGTTGTAGTAGTAATAGCAGTGGTAGTAGTAGTGGTAGTAGTAATAGTTGCAGTAGTAGTAATAGTAGTAGTAATGGTTGCAGTAGTAGTAATAGTAGTGGTTGTATTAGTAGTAATGGTTGCAGTAGTAGTAGTAATAGTAGTGGTTGTATTAGTGGTAATGGTTGCAGCAGTAGTAGTAAAGGTTGCAGTAGTAGTAGTAATAGTAGTATAGTAGTAGTAGTAGTAATAGTTGCAGTAGTAGTAGTAGTAATAGTAGTGGTAGTAGTAGTAATAATTACAGTTGTATTAGTAATAGCAGTGGTAGTGGTAGTAGTAATAATTACAGTTTTAGTAGTAATAGCAGTGGTAGTAGTGGTGGTAGTAGTAATAGTTGCAGTTGTAATAGTAATAGCAGCAGTAGTAGTAACAGCAGCAGTAGTAGTAATAGTAGTGGTAGTAGTAATTGTAGTGGTAGTAGTAGTAATAGTTGCAGTTGTAGTAGTAATAGCAGTGGTAGTAGTAGTATAAATGTGAACGAGCTCCTCATCATGTTACTGTCTGAACAGAAGAAGAGGTAAGTCCCTGAGTTCCAGACGCGAGCGGGCATCTCCACTCACCGCCTGCGAGGCCATCATCTCGTTGATGCTCTGCTCGTACTGCTCGGCGAGGATGGCCAGCTTGCGCGTCTGCTCCTCCTTCAGGGCCTTCAGCACGGTCTTGTGCTCTGACTTGGGCGTCACCTCCATCTGGTGGTGGCGAAGGGCCTTGTACTGCTTGGTCTGTACCTTACACGTGTCCTGAAACTGCTTCTTGATCTGCAGCTCCAGGGCCTGCCCGCAGGTAAAGGAGAAAGAGGAGAAGTTCAAGGTCAAGTGTCAGTGATCGTAAAGAGGGTTATCAATGCTCCGAATCACATTTTGGTGGGAGGCTGAACGTTAATACTGCAAAGGATTCAAGGTAAAAACCTAACTGACTGGTATCTGGAAGTATCTATGAGGCAATATCTCCGTAGCATAGAATACCAAAATACCCAAGTTGGCGAGTAATAAAAATAAACTAGAAAACAATTGGTGTAATTCTGTACAGAGGGGAAAGGTACTGGACCAATTTAACTGCCTTCCTCCAGATAAGAATCCACAATCCTTCTTGATTTTGTTCTCTCCAAGTCTGCAACCGTGACATGGTATGTACAATTTCCAATGGTGTCGAGGTGCAAATCTAAATCTATCATAGCCACAGGCCAATTCATGGCTCCGGTCTTTGTTGTTCTCCTCAAAAGCGTAAAGGAAAGGATGACTTCTGGAGATCACGCCTTTCAAGTGCTCTTCTGCCATTTCTTTGCCCCCCCCCCCAAATCAATTTATTATCTCCATGTTGCATCACTGTCTTGTCAAAATTACCAAAAATTCTTCTCCATAAAATCCAATGGTATATTGCTCATCGCTTGCACAAGTCTAACCCTGGTTGCATTTCCTCTTCTTGGCACCAGTGAAGCAACCAAAGAATTCTACCTGATTTTTCTGTTACAAAATGCTGCTGAAAGCTGTTATGTTACTGATCATTTATCACTCTCAGTTCATATCTGATGCCCCTATATGACCAACATAAGCAAACGAGACCATCAGGAAGATTAGATATTACTATATATCGGTACAATTAGATACAATTAGAGTTAATGTATCTCTAATTGTATCTGCAATTAGAGATACATTATCTCATCGCTGTCTTCCTCTTCTTTCAGCTTGTTCTCTGTTCCCCAGGGGTCACCGCAACGGATTTGATAGTTTCTATTGGTACCCTGTGAGCAGGGCTCGAAATTAACAATGTCCCGATGTCCCGGGGACCATATAAAATCCTACTGGGACACAAATATATTTTGTCTGGGACAATTCCGGGACAGTGAAAAAAAATGACAAAGTAAACTTCGAAATAGGTGTTATTTGCAAAGTCATTAATTATGAGTATCTAGACGTTACTTTGTCATTTGAATAATTTAATAAAAACGTGTGAACGGCGAAACTACAGAAGGCTTACGTTCTTGCGGCACCTCACCATGGGGCAGTCAATCACCTGTTCATGCAAATCATAGAATGCATTCTACGTCATCCACTCTGCCAGTGGCTGCTGCTTGACTCGCGCCAATGTAACATTCATAGAGCCAGAGCGATAGACCATCATCAACGACAGTTAAAAGAAGAAGAAGAAAGAAATGCTGAGGTGGTTGAATAAACAGCCCCCTGATGCAAGCCCTAATACTGCCGACTCCCGAGACGACTGCCGACTCCCGAAACTAATATTCATATGTTTAATAAAAGAATAAGTATTTTAAACTTATATGGTGGACCAGAGTCCATGGTGGGATGATTAAGTGACAAAAAAGGATAAAATAATATGTGTTCTGCATAATTGGGGGGGCGACGACAAGAATTAAAATTTGGGACACTGTTGGTTATATCCAGGACAATACAAAGTAGAATTCGGGACAGTTGTGGGACACTAAGGAAAAAAGTTAATTTCGAGCCCTGCCTGTGAGGGTGCAGCAACAGTGGCGGTCATTGTTAACCCGGGCTTCGACCGATCCGGTATGGTCTTGTCAATCCGCATAATGACTTGGCAAAATTTTACGTTGGATGCCCTTCCTGACACAACCACTAACCCTATGGACGGGGGCACAGGTAAAGCGCTGGATGCCACCCCAGTATTCACGGACTTGCGCCCATGCCTGGGCAACTGGGCATGTGTACTGCGCCTGGGCAAAGCCTGATACATTATCTCATCACTGTATATCTTGCAAACAGCCGTTTTTCTTAAAAAAAAAAAAATTAAAAAAAACCCCACCACCACCACATCGCTCGCTCTTCTCTACAATTAAATATACCCGCTACCAGTAGGTGAATGTAGACTTTTACAACAAGAGACAACGCTTAAAATGAAACGAAGATGCTCCTCTGCAAAACACTACCGCTGTTTTCCAAAGGGGCATGCGAAGTCACAAAAATCCAAAACTCTTCATAGTAAGTCTTTCTGTTTAGAAGCTAGCCCCGCTTTTCTCAAAACTGCGTCTGGATGCTGAAAACTGCCATGCCCCAATAGTACCAGCTTTGACAGTCTTAGTCTTTATTTGATAGTTAGACAGGAAACACAGCAAAGCTCCTGTAATTGACATCAATCCAGGAGGCAGCAATGAAGCCTGAGTGCACACGATGTGCCTGTATGGTTGAGCCGCCGGTACGTCCCCTCATGGCTGAATCTTAAAACCCCCTGGGCTTCACTCACCTTGAGGTTCTTGGGCTGCTGCCGCAGCTCGAGGACATGCTTGCGGTGAAGCTCACGCTCCCGGCGGTTGTTGTACTCGATCTGGTTCTCCAGCTCCGTCTGGTGCTGCAGCCGAATGAGGTCCATGCGGAGCTTCTGCAGGGTCTTGAGCTGCCGATGCTCCAGCTCCTGGGTGGACTCGTCGTGACGGATCAGCATGGCATGTTCCATCTCCTTCTGAGTCTTCTTCTTGTTCAGCTCCTGGAGAGGGGAGGAGGAGGAGGAGGAGGATGGCGGTAAAGCAAAAAAAATGAATGAGGGTGATGGGCTTTTAGAGGAAGATGATCAGTAGTGAATTTTCTTTGGGGCGATTCTGATGTTCAGGATCAGAGGTGCAATAACATGTCAATGTACGACTATCTAAACAGTTGCAATCCACTAACAGATATCACTTAGAACGTTACATCATGTTGGCATGTTTTTTTGTTTGTCCTCATACCCAACGTCCTACGTTACCTTCCCTGCCCCTTGTCCACTTTGGGTTGTGACAAAAGGCCTTTAGACCACCTAATACTTCCTTAAGATTTACATATTTTTGAGATTAAAGAATTGCGGCTTTGCTCTCTAATAGGTTTGAGACTTGGAAACCTCACTGTGCTAATAAACAGCACACACACGGGCGAAAGGAAAACACTTCGGCTGGACATGCCATTTAGTGCCAAGTTCACACCAATACTGCAAACAAGCTTCCTATTCAAGGTCTTAAAAATACATACAGATTGTTCGGACTTATTTGGGCAAAAACAGCCACAAATGAATTTTTGCAACAGACTATATCGTCATCAAACCTGTGTGGGAACACATTAACAAAGCAAAGGACACATTATTTCCGTTAGCCATTAAAGGCGGGTATTATGGAAAACCAAAAAACCCCAATGGAAAACATGATTTGCATAGTTTTGGGGTGGATTTTACCGTCAGTGAGGAATAAAACTTTCATGCTTTCACAGCACTTAAACATTTCTGTTTAACCAGCTTTTTTATGTGACTAAACAGCATCATCTGAACAAGCCACTCACACTGCCCCTCACAGCAATGTCACACTGGGAACAATATCCTGGGATTTTGTATAAGGCCGGCCATGCCGAGAGTAAGGCAGCTTCTGATTGGAGAGTCATTATTTCTGTCAAGGTAGAGGGCAGACCAATACTGGTAGCAGTAGTGCCTTATGAATAATGCTAATATTATGTTAATGCCCTCCCACCGCCAATCAGCCTGTTTCATTACAAATGGGTTTTGAGCACCGGAAACCCCTTTTTTAGGGGGGACCCCCCCCTTTTCTCCCCGATTGTATCCGGCCAATTTCCCCACTCTTCCGAGCCGTCATGGTCGCTGCTCCACCTTCTCTGCTGATTCGGGGAGGGCTGCAGACTACCACATGCCTCCTCCATACATGTGGAGTCGCCAGCCGCTTCTTTTCACCTGACAGTTTCACCAGGGGGACATAGCGCGTGGGAGGATCATGCTACTCCCCCCAGTTCCCCTTCCCCCCGGAACAGGCGCCCTGGCCGACCAGAGGAGGCGCTAGTGCAGCAACCAGGACACATACCCACACCCGGCTTCCTATCCGCAGACACGGCCAATTGTGTCCGTAGGGCTGCCCTACCAAGCCGGAGGTAACACAGGGATTCGAACCGGCAATCCCCATGTTGGTAGGCAACAGAATAGACCGCCACACCACCCGGACGCCACCGGAAACGACTTTTGATGAAAAAAATGTCTCATACGTGTTTCAAAGACATAGTTATACCCAGTTGTGAAAAGGTAGGGAACCCCCCCCCCCTTTTACAGATGTTGTAGTGCATCCGCACCTCTCGGAGCTGCTCCTGCTCAAACTCGTGCCTCTTGATCATGATCTTGCGTTTGAAGGTGCGGCAGTTCCGGTCATAGAAGACCCTCTGCTGGCCCAGGAGGTGGGCCTCCTCCTCTGCCTGGGAGTGCTGCATGTTCTCCTTGTGCTTAGACAAACGCTCCTGCTTCTCCTTCTTGGGTGTGCTGTGGTCCTCATTCATCTCCTGTAAGAACAAAAGAAAAAAAAAAAAGGAAAAAGAGGCAGAGGGTCAGGGGTGGAACGGAGGAAGAAGTTTGAGGTTAGAAAGACAAGACAAGAGTGTGACGTTAAGCATGAAATACAGAGCAGCTACTGTGCAAATGCTGGCATCTTCTGGTTAGGGATGGCTGATATTGTGTACTCTCTACCACTCACTTTTGAACAGCTGCCCTTCAGACATTTAAAAAAATAATAACCGGGGCGTCTGGGTGGCAGGGCAGTCTGTGTGTGTCTGCCAGTACGGGGACCACCGGTTCGAATCCCCGTGTTACCGCCGGCTTGGTTGGGCATCCCTACAGACACAATTGGCCGTGTCTGCGGGTGGGAAGCCGGATGTGGGTGTGTGTCCTGGTCACTGCACTAGCGCCTCGTCTGGTCGGTTGTGGCGCCTGTTCGGCGGGTAGGGGGGAACTGGGATGAATAGCGTGATCCTGCCACGCGCTACGTCCCCCTGGCGAAACTCCTCACTGTCAGATGAAAAGAAGCGGCTGGCGACTCCACATGTATCGGAGAAGGCATGTGGTAGTCTGCAGCTCTCCCTTGATTGGCAGAGGGGGTGGAGCAGCGACTGGGACGGCTAGGAAGAGTGGGGTAATTGGCCGGATACAATCGGGGAGAAAGAAAAAAAAAGGGGGGGGGCAAAAATAAATAAATAAATAAATAGATATATAAATAAATAAATAAGTGATAGGCTAGTACTATGGTGAAAGTAGGGTTGCTGAAGCGTCATGTGATGTAGGCTGAAAGGTACAGGCTACCAATTCCTGCATGCGTGACAAACCCCGGATAGGCCCCTCCTCGCGGTACTGACCGGACTTCACTTGTGGAGTTGGCGTAACCTGGGCAGCACTCAGCTGGCTAAAGCCTAACAGGACCACGGACTGGCGGTTATAAAAATCCCACACATCCCTGGCTCGTAAGTTCCTAACAAGTGGGCAGTCCGAACTCCCAATCCGACCATCACTTGGTTGCAACCTGTGGCGGATCCCATCGTCTTCACTCTGTGTTGCCATGGAACTAGATCCTCCCAGGCCAAGCAGGTGGACCAGCGTCATGACCTCATCACCACTTTAATCAAGGCTTTAGCGAATGGCTCCAAGTTTTTAAGCACATATCTTAATCTCGTGGAATGGATCCTCGGACACGAGAGACGCCAACGACAATGGTGAAAGTAGCCGGGGAATTTTAGAATTCCTTGGTAGGCAAAAAAGTTGGTGTGGTTAAAACTGAAATTAAGACGGTTTGTTGTATGTCACAACAAACTGTTAATTGAGACCTATTGCCTTGGTAATTGATAATGGTAATTAATTTTTGGCAAATACTGTGCCACATTGACTGGTAACTGAAGTCCAGTGTTGTGGGCAGAGAGCCTCTAAATGGACAGCAGAAATTTTCTTCCCCTGCCCCCCCTTTTTTTCTCCTCAATCATACCTGGCCAATTACCCAACTCTTCCGAGCTGTCCCGGTCACTGCTCCCCCTCTCTGCCGATCCGGGGAGGGCTGCAGACTGCCACATCCTTCCTCTGACACATGTGGAGTCGCCAGCCGCTTCTTTTCACCTGAGGGTGAGGAGTTCGCGGGGGGGACGTAGTGCATGGGAGGATCATGCTATTCCCCCTCCCCCCCGAACAGGTGCCCCGACCGACCAGAGGGGGCAGCGACCAGGACACTCACCCTTATCCGGCTTCCCACCCGCAGACACAGCCAATTGTGTCTGCGGGGATGCCCGACCAAGCCGGAGGTAACACGGGGGTTGAACCGGCGATCCCCGTCAAGAGTTACATGGCAACCTCCTCACAACCTGCTGTTATGAACTGAGGTGACTTTCATCGGCAAAGAAGCATAAAAAAAGAAAAAGAAAAAAAAAGATGATTTCAGCTAAATCTGTCCCCCACCCCCGCGTACAGCTCCCTCTCTGTTTTGTGGGTTTTAAGGTAATCTACAGCTCTTGCTAATGCACTTAAAATACAATCCTGATCCGCGCACTCTGTGGTTTCTAATTCCGCCACAGTTTTCAGCTGGTGGGATATATCGCTCCCTGCCTGCCAGCGAGGCTTTCGTTTAACCCAGCTGACCTAATTTTGGTCATTTATCTTGTAATTGCTCCCAACCCACAGCAGCACTCCCTGGCGTCTGTGCAGCTCCAAGGTTGTGAAGGTGCACAAAATTCTTGTTAGTGTGACTGTGTGTGTACATATGTGTAGGTACATGGTGAGTAGGCAGGGTGACTAAACACAACACCCCAACAGAAAACGTCGGAGGCACTTAAATTGTGTGTTTTTTTCCTTCTACAACACGTTTTTCTTTCTGTGGAGGAGGGCCGATTCAGCGTTACGGCACGACACCGTGTGTCACATGCTGACAGGGAGGCGTACACATGGGGAGTTTGCCTGCAGAGGGGCGGGCGGGCGGGGGTGTGAGAAAGCAAAACAACAAGCAAACTGGACCTCCTTAATCTTCTCCTTGCAGAGCTTGTACTGCCGCTTCTGATTATCCAAGAAGGTAGTCAGCTCCTTCTTCTGCTGGGCCACTATCTGCTGCTGAAACTTCTTCTCATCCGCCAGCGCCGTCTTCATCTGGGGGACACACAAAACAGGAGAGGGACAGCAGGGGTGGTGGGGGGGCTGTTAGCTTATCTTGCTAGCCCGGAGGCCTCAGCATGACTCAACATTCACAACTGCAACAACAAACAAAGGCTGATGTACCGAGAAGTTGTGTGGCGCTTGATGAAGAGCAAGGTCAAAGGTCAAAAGTCTCATTCTAGCGGATGCTGCACATTTCTGATTTCATGATACTCACAACAAGCACTTTAGGTAGAAAGTGTCCATCAGATAGCACATACATATGCTAAGCTAACTTGGGACGGCGAGACACACACTCTTGTATAATGCTCATGACTGTGTAAACGCACTGTGATGCGGCGCCAAGTGAACACAACTGCATGGTACATCCACCGCTGCACCGGGGGGCATACTGTGAGCATGTGCGGTGGGGTGTCTGTGCATGTGGCATAGTCTACATGAGAAGACGTACTGTCTCCCTGTGTGTCTGTTCTGTCTTTGCCTGCCGTGTGTGCTAATCTGATGAATGTGCGGCCTGTTTCCCCTGATGCATGACCCTCAGTGACCTACTTCCACCCCTTCCCTACGACACCGCGTGTCACGGTGGATGGCAGCGGCGTGTTTTTGTCCCCGAGAAGCACTTTCCCCGGCACCTGCACCCAGAGGGGCTGGGGGTAAGCACCATAATTTTTCATCATCATCAGCACCATCACGGACTACAACAACAAATGACTTAGTGAGATGCTGAAATCTAAGTCCCAGTCTCGGATCTCATCCAAGTCCTGAGCTGACGTCCCACCTGCTTGTACTGTCAGACCAATGGGATCAAAGCTCCCAATGACCTCGGGGGAGGGGGGGGGGGAAACAATGCACTCGGCCCTGCCCCACCTCCTTCTCTGTGTGCACGGCGTGGCGCTTGGCCAGCTTCTCCAGCTCGATGTAGGCGTTGTTGGCCTGCGTTTCCACCTCCTTCTGGAGCTTCAGCCGGTGCTCGTCCATCTCGGCCTTCAGCTTGTTCTCCAGGGCGATCAGCTGCTTCTGGTGCTGCCGCCGCATGCGCTTGTAGCCCGACATCTGCTCGCGCAGCTCGCTCTCCTGCTCATGCTCGTGGATCTGCTTCGTCACCTGAAATGAAGACAGCGGTAGTAGGATTTTTTTAAGACAGTGTTGGGGGGGGGGGAGCGGTATGACACCCGGCTTTGTCAGGAACGTACACAACGGACCAACATAATAAGCACAACAAACAAGCCCTCCAGCTTCTTCTCCGAGGTAGCTTTGTGTAGGAAAAAGGCAAATAATGAAAGTTAAACACCAGATTTTTGAGCTATCTTATCTCATAAATAAATCTTTTAATTTAAACCATGTTGAAAATAAAAATCTTTAGGAGGAAAGACTCTAAAAATCATAGCGTGCCCAGTTTGGGTGAGGCTACCACTGCAGCTCGACAAAAACCGTTCACCTGACCCTCGCACACAGAAAGTCACTACAAAGATCAGCCACACTGGATCCAAAGAACACCTGATTAATGCAAATGTTTACAAAAAAAAAACCAACAACAAACTGATGTCAACAGCTTCAAAATACCCAAAACGTCATCATGTTTTCTTATTCCTTAGATCACCTGCAAACAAGCCCCTGAGCATCAGCTGGCGGCGTAGCGCTAAGCTGTCAAACCATCAGTGCCACACGCCCCCCCCCCCCCGGACCCGAGCCCACCGCAGTGGAACCGACCTGAGAACAGAAGGGGTTCTCTACGTCCAGGTAGTACTCGCTCCGCATCTTCTCGTAACTCCCACCCGAACTCTTCAAGCCAAACATGGTGGCGACGTTAGCCAAGCGAGCCGGCATCCAGAAGCCTTGTGAGGCATCCTATGCCCCCCGACAGTACCCCCCTTTCTGAGCCCTGATGCCGCCCCAAAAACCACCCCCCCCAACACCCCCCACATACATACACACACATTCATAGGATGAGGACCCCTACAACAAACGCACAACACAACCGCACACACACATGGCTGCGCTGTGGGCGGGCAGTGGCTGGTGGCGGAGGCAGGCGTGTGAACTACGAATGAGGCTGCTCGGCTCTGCGGGCCAACAAGAGCACAGAGCCGCTCTTTAGTGCGGCTCAAGCTCAGCGGCGGGCGGCAGGTGGGTCACATGAATACCTCATTGAGAAGGAGCAAGAGATGGGGGGAGGGGGGGCGGGTTGCATGCCGATTGGCGAGCTGGGGGGGGGGACGCAGAGGTAAAGGTGGAGAAGAAAGGAGCACTATGGAAATAGCAAGAGAGCCGAAGAAAGAGAGAGCAAGGATGAGGTGGAGAAAACAGTGGGGTGAAGGGGGAGGGAGAAAGAGCTAGCGGGGGGGAGGGGAGGATGTAGATCTCCCCCCTCTTAATCTGCTGCTGCTGAATCAATACCCCTACTGTAATAGCAGCTCCCAATCCCAGTCACTTGCCTCGCTGCCTCCCCGTGTGCCGCGACAAAGGGCCAAGTCACGTCATGTGACGGCTCCTTTCATACAGGGCTCAGAGAAGGCCCGCCGGGGTGGGTTTGGGGGGGGCATGTGGGGTAACAGTGAATGTGGTATAGGGGATCAGTGGGAAGGCGAAGGTTGAACTGATTAATTGGTGTAATCTCACCCCTTGTTTGGCTGGGCCGAGGTGTTCTGATGCGGGGCAAAAGAGACACACCTGATCTGTGCTACAGGGGGAGGAGGATGTGCAAAAGACAATGGTGGTAATTCTCTTTGTCTATGCCACCGGCCAATATGCAGCAGAAGTTATGACTTTAGGATGAGTAGTAACTTACAGCGATGTCCAAAATGTCCTCCTTTTGTCACATGATGGCAGGAGTTACAGCCCCCCGGACACGGCCAGATAAACAGTGAGCAAGGGGCACGTGGTGAAGTGATCAGGGTGAACACAGGAAGCAGAATCCTCTAACGTTCCCCTCGCTCCACCTTATCTTTTCCTGTTTGTGCACAGCTGAGGGGGGGTGGGGGGGAGACTCTGTCCACTCTGTGTGGTTGGGGCTCCGAAGGGCCACAAATCTCTACGGTATAGGAGCATCTGGTAAAATGACGAACGCCATCCTGTTTTACCTCTTAACTACCAGTGAGCTCAAGGTTACGACCCCCCCCATTCTGGACGATGACAGCCCCACGCTTCTGACGCTCACCACACGACCACTTATGCGTCGCAGAATGTCTTGAAAACCCTCACAGTGATGTGGAGGACTGACATGCCTGCGGGTGGGGGTGGTAGCTTTTTTTTTTAAATGTTGCCCTCTTTTCGCCCCAATTGTATCCGGCCAATCACCCCATTCTTCCGAGCCGTCCGCTGCTCCACCCCCTCTGTTGATCCAGGGAGGGCTGCAGGTTACCACATGCCTCCTCCGATACATGTGGAGTCATCAGCTGAGGAGTTTCACCAGGGGGACGTAGCGCGTGGGAGGATCACGCCGTCCCCCTCCCACTCCTAGTGCAGTGACCAGGACACATACACCCGCAGACACGGCCAATTGTGTCTGTAGGGACGCCTGACCAAGCCGGTGGTAACACGGGGATTCGAACTGGCAATCCCCGTGTTAGTAGGCAACGGAATAGACCACCACGCCAACCGGACGGCCTCGCTGTCTATGTGTCTCTACAGAGCCTTATCATCAGTGTGACGGAGGGCTGTATGAGTCAGCCTGGCTGGAGTTGACCGTCTCTCACCTACAATAACCCCCGTTTCCTTTGCTGCACCCTGTAACCCTACGTCTCTCTCTTTTACTCCCCCTCTCCTCTGTCCATTTCTGCTTTCTTACTCCTCTTCTTACTCCTCTCTCTCTCTCTCTCTCTCTGGCGGGTGACAAGTATGCTCCTCTCTCTCTCTCTGCTGTGCTGTTGTTTGGCCATTTGATCGCTCAATCGCCATTGCCCTCTCCTCCCAGGCCCCCCCCGCCTCTCTCATTTCACACATTTGGCCACCTTGTGTCTCTTCCTCCCTCTGCCTACTTGTCTCCATCTCTCTCTTTATGTTTTTGTCCATCCATCCATCAGGCTCTCTCGCCCGACACGCCTCTCCTCTCCATTCTCCTTCTTTACGTCTGCCCTTCTTTCAAATACACGTACCTGCTTCTCTTTCGGTCAGTCTGTCTATCCACCGCCTCGACGCCCCCCCCCCCCCATTTTCTCTCTTTGTGTGCCTCCCTCCCTCTCTACCTGCTGATTCCAGCCGTAGCGAGTCGAGGCCAATCTGAGGATGTCTGCAAGCGGCGGAGTAGCGATGATGTCATCTCCTCGGCGCTGGCGGGCAGGAGAGCTGCTATCGCACCACGGAGAGATGCTGTGATGGCCATGAGATCAGCCTTTTCTTTTTTTTCCAAAAGATGAGCAGCCATGATAGAAACAACGCCATACAGCTGGCATGTGATCTCTCCCCTCCTTGCTACAGCTAAATACAAAACGTGCTATTATAACACCTATTGCATCGTCTGTAGTCAGTCAGGTGGTGTTCTGTGTAAACACGACTCTGCCCGCTGGATCAAATCCTGAGGCACACGTAGCCTCGGCGTGTGATGGCGACCACGACACCACCACGGCACCACACATCTGCCTGATTAAACATCTGGCCACAGGAAATCGAAGACACGTGGTCAACAGAGACCCTAAAGGCTGTGATACCGCTGTCACACACTCTGGTCAAACATACCTGGAGAAACACACACACACACACACACACACACACACACACACACACACACAACCACGCACTTTGTATTGGCGACTTGTCCGGCGTCACCTTTAAGACTGGATGGAATGGGCTTACAAGAAAAACCGCCGGTTAAGCGTAGGACATTACCACACGCATGCCCACGCATGTATGCACACACACACCACAACTCCTTATTGCTTACTACTTACTAGCTCCCGTTTCCATGACAACAGACAGAAAGAGCAAAGGAGAGAGGAGAGAGAGAGAGAGAGAAAGAATTCTACCCCCCCTCCAATTCACAAACAATGAGAAGGGCCTGAGAAAGACATGTCATCAAATGCAGGAGAAAAGAGGAGAGGAAAGGAGGTGAGATGAGAGGAGAGGAGGTGAGAGGAGGAGAGGACAAGAGAGGAGGTGAGAGGAGAGGAGGAGAGCGGAAAGGAGAGGAGCGGAGAGGTGGTGAGAGGAGAGAAGAGAGGAGAGATGAGAGGAAGTGAGAGGAGAGGAGGTGAGAAGAGAGGAGGAGGAGGAGAGAGGAGAGGAAGAGAGGAGAGCAGGAGAGAAGGTGAGAAGAGAAGAGGTGAGAGGAGGAGAAGAGAAGAGAAGAGAAGGGGAAAGGAGGTGAGTAGTGTGTTGAACCATTGAAAACCAAAGAAGGTAGGTGAGCTGGGGTGAGGAGTGCGGAGGAACAGAGGGATGACAGAACCGAGATGGACCGACAGAAAACCAACTGAAGGGAAAAGCAGAGAGAGAGAGAGAGAGAGAGAGAGAGAGAGAGAGAGAGAGAGAGAGAGAGAGAGAGAGAGAGAGAGAGAATTCAGACCAGGTGACGAAAACAGAAAACCGTTTGCAAAAGCAAAGGAAGAGAATCAAGCATGAACGCCAGGACGCCGCCTCCGTGCGCCTTCTGGTCACCATTCTGAACTGAAGTGTATCAGACTCAGGTACCGGCCAAGATGAGCTATCAGATTACATCTCAGATGAACGACCATTTCCTGCATATTCATATTCACTTCCTGCATATTCATATTCAATTCCTGCATATTAATAGGAACGGCTCAGCAGCGACAGAGACCAAATCCTCAAGTCTTACAAATACTCCAGTCCGGTCTTTTTGTAGACATAAAGGGAATGTAGAGTTGCACATCTGGGAAGGGAAAAGGCTTTCCATGGTTAAAAACAGGAAGAATTCCAAGTTTTCCTCAACAACTCACCAGCGATGCCGACTTGATGGTGGCGAAGCGTCCTTGGTTCTTGAAGTTGTGGACCTGGCTGCTCCTGTCTGAGGAAGCCGACCTCAGCTCCGGCCGGTGGTCCCTGTGGATCCCATCATCCCAGTTGTACTGGTGGTCCTAGGACACACACACACACACACACACACACACAGAAAAAGCAAAACGAGAGCAAGACAGTTAGAGAGAAATCTCAGTAACCTGCTCTTGGTATTATTGTTCAGCAGCTTGACTGCACTGCCAACCTTTCCCTGTGTCTTACTCTTACCCAGCCCTTCTCCTCTCATCCCAACCCGGTCTGCATCCACTGCCCATCGCTGCAGACACACAAACGTGCATGTCCTTTGTCTTTTGTCTATTTTTGCCATTTTCCTATTTTGTGAGTCCTAATCTCTGTTGTTCGTTGCAGAAATTTGTCTGCTAAAAACAATTGTTTCGTTTTTAAATTATCATTATACAGACACCCGGGCAGCGTAGTGGGTCTATTCCGTTGCCTACCAACACCGGGGGTCGGTGGTTCGAATCCCCACGCTAGCTCCGGCTTGGTCGGGCGTCCCTACAGACACAATTGGCCGTCTGCGGGTGGGGAGGCAGATGTGGGTGCGTGTCCTGGTCGCTGCACTAGCGCCTCCTCTGGTCGGTCAGGGGCGCCTGTTCGGGGGGGAAGTTGAACTGGGGGGAACAGCGTGATCCTCCTCACTGTCAGGTGAAAAGAAGCAACTGGCGACTTCACATGTATTGGAGGAGGCATGTTGTAGTCTGCAGCCCTCCCCAGATTGGCAGAGGGGGTGGAGCAGCGACCAGGATGGCTCGGAATAGTGGGGTAATTAGCCAAGTACAATTGGAGAGAAAAAGGGGAGAAAAATACCCCCCCCCCAAAAAAAAGACTAGGACTGTCCCAAGTAATTAAGTAACTCAACTCGATTACAAAAAAGTACTTGATTACAATTTACTGGCTCAATGCTTGTCCAAAGGAGTTGAATCAAGTGCAACTGGACTTGGTATATATCCGTGAAGACGTTTCGCCTCTCATCCAAGAGGCTTCCTCAGTTCGTGCCTTTCTGACTAGACCAAGCTAGTCTGACTGACTTGCACTTGATTCAACTCCTTTGGATAACCATGACCTGGATGAATGAGAACATTCACAGACATGTCTCAAGGCTTGGTTTTATCTCTTTATGCATCTCTGGGCATGTAAAATGACCACTCAGGGCGGCCTGACACAACGGCAGAGGGGGTGGAGCAGCGACCGGGACGGCTCAGAAGAGTGGGGTACAATTGGGGAGAAAAAGGGGGGGGAAATTCCCCCCAAAACAGAAATGATCGTTACACGTACAGTACACAGATGTGACGGAAATCGGTAGGGAAAACGGGGGTAAAAATGAGCCCGGCTGTTGGGCGCATGCCGGTTGTTGCCACGCTGACGCATTTTCACTTTTGCATGGCTGCAGACAACAGCGGAGGTGCTCAAACCCCGTAGAATTTCTGTTCCGTGACATATTTCGAACGAGAGACCCCAAACATCCTAAACACTGTGGCATCCACATTTCAGGGCAATGTTGTGATGTGTTGTTGAACGCCGTCGAACACAACCTGCCAGACGCAGGCGTGAAACGTCAGACACTGTGACGGGACAACTCAGGTGCCGCTGGGGTCCCATTCAGAGCCTTGTGACGGGACCGCTCAGGCGCCGCTGGGGTCCCATTCAGAACCGTGTGACGGGACCACTCAGTTTGCCGCTGGGGTCCCATTCAGAACACTGTGACAGGACTGTTCAGGTGCCGCTGGGGTCCCATTCAGAACACTGTGACAGGACCGCTCAGGTGCCGCAGGGGTCCCATTCAGAACCTTGTGACAGGACCATTCAGGCGCTGCTGTGGTCCCATTCAGAACACTGTTATGGGACTGCTCAGGGGCCACTGGGGTCCCATTCAAAGCGTTGTGACGGAACCCACTCAGGCGCCGCTGGGGTCCCATTCAGAGCCTTGTGACGGGATCACGAACCCTGAAGATGTGAGTGATGCTTCACGTGAGGAGGAGGAGGCGTGTCAGGTAACAAAAAAATGAGTGTCACTTCCTCTTGTTCTAGCACCCACGACACACACACACACACATCCTGACATGTCAGCTGCCTTTTCACAACGTGACAGTGTTCTTCACACACTTGCCAAAATGTAAAGAGCAGATGGAGAGAGGGAGATGGAGAGAGGGGGATAGAGAGAGGGAGATGGAGAGAGGGGATTGAGAGAGGGAGATGGAGAGACGGCAATGGAAAGAGTGGGGTGGAGAGAGGGAGATGGAGAAAGGGAGATGGAGAGAGGGGAGATAGAGAGATGGAGATGGAGAGAGGGGGATGGAGGGAAGGGATGGAGATGGAGAGAGGGGAGATGGAGAAAGGGAGATGGAGAGAGGGGATGGAAAGAGGGAGATGGAGAGAGGGGAGGGGGACACACTGACAGCCATCCACTTTCTGTCCTTCTGGAAGTTACACGGGGGTGTTCAGCGAAAACATCAAGCATTCTGTTGAGCCTCCAATAAGCATGTATACATGACCACATGTATACATGACCACACGGCAGGAACACAGCATGTGCATGCATGAATGTGTGTGTGTATGTGCATGCATGAATGTGTGTGTGTATGTGCATACATGAATGAGTGTGTGTGTGTGCGCGTGCATGAGTGTGTGTGAATGCATGAATGTGTGTGAGTGCACGTGTGTGTGCATGCATGAATGTGTGTGTGCACGTGTGTGTGCATGCATGAATGTGTGGTTGCAATGTTTGCAAACACGTGCAGAGTCTTTGCTCTCTGGTGTGAACAACGTCGTTGAGGAAGTCAGGTGACATGCTGAGGAGCATGTAGACGGTTTCACTGGTTTCCGCTGGAGTCAAAAGGGTCCCATGTGGTCTCGAGAAGTCAGAGAAAGCCAGAGCATGTCCACATGGGCATGGCTGTGTCTTCCTCTATTAACTAAATGCACCATTGTTGTCCTAAGAAAAGGATGTGCTCATGTTGGACGGAAGCTAAACACACCCGACATGACGTACACACAACGGCCATTTCCTGCTTATGATGTGCTGAAGTGTATTTCTGAAGGTGTGTCTCAGCATCCATCCATCCATTATCCAAGCCGCTTCTCCTAACCAGGGTCGTGGGATGCTGGAGCCTATCCCAGCACACATTGGCCAGCAGGTGGGGAGACACCCTGGACAGGCCACCAGTCCATCACAGGGCCGACCGACACACACACACACACACCTAGGGACAATTTAGTATGGCCGAGTCACCTGACCTACATGTCTTTGTACTGTGGGAGGAAACTGGAGCCCCCAGAGGAAACCCACACAGACATGGGGAGAACATGAAAACGCCACACAAAGGACGACCTCGGACGACCCCCAAGGTTGGACTACCCCGGGGTTCAAACCCTGGTCCTTCTTGCTGTGAGGCAACCGCACTAACCACTGCGCTGCCGTGCCACCCACGTCTAAGGATCTATTCATTTTATCTCTTCTTCTCTTTCTGGCTGCAAGGGTGAATATGCTTGTCGTGTTATAACCTTGTGTGCTCAGTTTGTCTCTGGTGACCCAATTCCCCAACAGGGAGCAGTTCAGGTTTCCTCCACTCTGACATGATGACTTGTTTTTATGTTATGTGTCATCTTTTACTGAACCCAGTAAAGGATTCTTAGAAACCGGGAACCGGGGGAGGTAAGATGGAGTTCACACAAACCACACAGAACCAAAGACTGGTGAACTGGGAGGGGATGTTTAGGGGTCTGCTGCACACCCGTCTGTCTGAAACCAGCACATTATGTCTGTCTATCTGAAACCTGCTCTGCCCATCTTGGCCTACATCAGTCTACCTGCCTGACTTGATCCATCTGTTTATTGTCTGTATGTCATCAGACACCTATGGTCCATCTGTCTACCTTCTTGGTGTGCGGGGAGGAGTCCAGCGTGCTGTCGTAGTCCTGGTGGTGCATCATGGTCATGTCGGAGCAGCTGTCATCCAGCACCTCCTGCATGCTGTTGATGCTGCTGCTCTGGCTGCCGGTGCTGACCGAGGTGCTGGGGATGGAGTGGTTGCTGCCTAGGCTGTTCATCTTACAGTTGGCTGCCTCGCTGTCCTGGAAGGGTGGGGGTGGGTGGAGGTTGTTGGGAGAGGGAAAGGAGAGGGTTAGCATGTTAGCATGTGTTGGAGTGGAGGACAGACAGGTGCGCAATGAGGACATACTACAGTATACCTTTCATCACAGCTACTCCATGGGTGTGTATGTGTACATGCCTTAGTCTACAGGTGTGTGTGTGTGTGTGTGTGTGTGTGTCTGCGCACGCGCTTTAGTCTAAAGGTGTGTGTATGTACCTTAGACCTTAGTCCACAGGTGTGTGTGTGTGTGTGCGTGCGTGCCTTAGTCCACAGGTGTGTGTGTGTGTGTGCCTTAGTCCACAGGTGCATACGTGTGTGTGTGTGTGTGTGTGTGCGTGCATGCGTGTGTGTGTGTGTGTGTGTGTGTGTGCGCGCCTTAGTCTACAGGTGTGTGTGTATGTGTTTGCGCCTTAGTCTACAGGTGTGTGTGTGTGTGTGTGTGTGTGTGTGTGTCTTAGTCTACAGGTGCTCTGTGGGAAGTTTAAATGACTTCTATGCGGAGTGTACACCATAAACGAAGGCTAAAAATACACAGCCATCTATGAAAAATACCTATGAAAGAGCACACACATGCACACAGAAAGATATGTGCACATGCAATTATC
This sequence comes from Lampris incognitus, assembly GCF_029633865.1. NCBI lineage: Eukaryota > Metazoa > Chordata > Actinopteri > Lampriformes > Lampridae > Lampris > Lampris incognitus. Next base: position 109,834,511 of record NC_079211.1, read on the forward strand.
TTTGCACAGACACACACGCACGCACGCACACACACTGCACCACTATTCACGAAGGACTCCTCAGACGGTCTATTTAAACCCCAGTGGCCTTAACACATGGAAAACTAATGACCTCCAGAGAGCCTGACAGTCACAGTCATGCTGGACCGTCCATTAACCTCCAGCTCCTCATCGTGTGTGTGTGTGTGTGCGCGCACGTCATTCACCTGTAATGTTAATGCCCGTCTCTCTGAGACATCTAACAGGCTCCTACAATAATTGGATGGGTCCACTTGAGTGTGTCTCAAAAACAATTTGTGTGACATTAAACCACTAGTACAAACGGACATGGCTGAAAGGGTGCCCGCAGGGACTCAGCATGCCGGGCTTTCACACATGGCGGGCGGCCTGGTCAGGTTCAATGTCTGCATTAATATATTAACCACTCTATCCACTTACAAGCCCCAGAGGCTGTGCTGCGCTCGTCTAAAGCCTCGAACACGTGAAAACCCGGAACGTTGTGTTTTGGGGCTGAACATTTTCGAGCTGCTGCTGGCGTGCAGAGGTTAAGTGGCCATGCTGCATCAGGGGGACCGGGGTCATAGAGGCAACTGGGAAGCCGGGCCTCTTCATCATGCCCCAGGTGAGGTCAACGCAAGGGCAGACCATCTCCGATGTCAGTCTACTGAGGGTGCTGGCATGTGTGTGTGGGTGTGTGTTCTACTGTGTTAAACTGTTTCATATGGTTGTCACTACGGCATCCGGGTAGCATAGTGGTCTATTCCATTGCCTACCAACACGGGGATCAGCGATTCGATTCCCCGTGCTACCTCCGGCTTGGTCGGGCGTCCCTACAGACACTGTGTCTGCGGTTGGGAAGCCAGATGTGGTTATGTGTCCTGGTCGCTGCACTAGCGCCTCCTCTGGTCAGTTGGGGCACCTGTTCATGGGGGGGGGATTAGCGTGATCCTCCCATGTGCTACGTCCCCCTGGCAAAACTCCTCACTGTCAGGTGAAAAGAAGCAGCTGGCGACGGAGCAGACGTGGTAGTCTGCAGCCCTCCTCGGACCAGCAGAGGGGGTGGAGCAGCGATCGGGACGGCTCGGAAGAGTGGAGTAATTGGCCGGATACAACTGGGAGAAAAAAAGGGGGGGGGGGATATGGTTGTCACCATGTTGCTTTTGTCTTTCTTTCCGTGTTGAGTTGGATATGATGGAAGACAGTTGAGGACTCGAGCACAGTGTCAGGGTCAGGACTGTCACTCATGCCTACTGACTGACTATTTCGATGAAAGGTACTTTTAAGGGTTTTATTTAATCTCATCTCATCATCAGCTGCTTCTCCGGGGTCGGGTCACGGTGGCAGCAAGCTACGTAGGGAACTCCAGACGTCCCTCTCCCCAGCAACGCCCTCCAGCTCCTCCTGGGAGATCACAAGGCGTTCCCAGGCCAGATTGGACATGTAGTCCATCCAGTGAGTTCTGGGTCTACCCCAGGGTCCCAGAAAACCTCCAAAGGAAGGCGCCCAGGGGGCATCTTAATCAGATGCCCGAACCACCTCAACTGGCTCCTGTCGACGTGAAGGAGCAGCGGCTCTACTCCGAGCTCCCTCCGGATGGCCAAGCTCTTCACCCTATCTCTAAGGTTGAGCCCAGACACCCTATGAACGAAACCCATTTCAGCCGCTTGTATCTGCGATCTCACCCTTTCAGTCACTGCCCAAAGCTCATGACCATAGGTGAGGGTTGGAACGAAGATTGACTGGTAGATTGAGAGCGTTGCCTTCCGGCTCAGCTCCCTCTTCACCACAACGGTCCGGTACAACGTCCACATTACTGCTGATGCTGCACCAACACGCCTGTCAGTCTCCCGCTCCATCCTACCCTCACTCGTGAACAAGAACCCAAGATACTTGAACTCCTTCACTTGAGGCAACAACTCATCCCCAACCTGGAGGGAGCAATCCACCATTTTCCATTAGAGATCCATGGCCTCAGACTTGGAGGGGCTGACTCTCATTCCGGCCATTTCACATCAGCTGCAAACCGGCCCAGTGCGCGCTGGTTTTATTTAGCAACAATAGATCATGTAAGACTCACTCTGGCCTACGATTTGCACTCTGGTGGTGTGAGGTGTCATGGAGTGCGCAGAAAAAAAAGCACTCAGATAAATTATAAATTTGTAGGCAGGCTGCTTTCTGTTGAGGTGCTGCAGCTTGGACATCAGATCAGCTTTGTGATGTTTGCAGACCACTGCACTTTCTTTGTATTTAGGTTTAAAATGATCCCAGACTTCGAACATTTTCTGTTGTGTTTTGGCTCCTGCATCTTCTTTTTTTGTTCATCTTTGTTTTCCTCCATTTTGTTGACTCAAATAATTCGCTGTGTCAGGCTGCCCTAAGCGGTCATTCTACATGCCCAGAGATGCAAGAGATAAAACCAAGCCTTGAGCCAGTAAATTGTAATCAAGTACTTTTTTGTAATCGAGTTGAGTTACTTAATTACTTGGGACAGTCCTAGCCTTTTTTTGGGGGGGGGGGGGTTTCTCCCTCGTTTCTCCCTAATTGTACTTGGCCAATTATCCCACTCTTCCAAGCCGTCCCGGTTGCTGCTCCACCCCCTCTGCCGAACCAAGGAGGGTTGCAAACTACCACACGTCTCCTCCAACACATGTGGAGTCGCCAGTAGCTTCTTTTCAGCTGACAGTGAGGAGACTTGCCAGGGGGACGTAGCACATGGGAGGATCACGCTTTTCCCCCCAGTTCCCCCTCCCCCCTGAATAGGCGCTCCGACCGACCAGAGGAGGCGCTAGTGCAGTGGCCAGGACACACCCACATCCGTCTTCCCACCTGCAGACACGGCCAATTGTGTCTGTAGGGACACCCAACCAAACCGGAGGTAACACGTGGATTCGATCCTACGATCCCCGTGTTGGTAGGCAACGGAGTAGACCGCAAAACTACCCGGATGCCCTGGGTGCTCCTTCATTTTGCCTCGCTTGTGCCTTTTCTCACAAGCTACCAGATACAGACCCTTAAATAAACCCCTTTTTTCCCCCACCACAGAACATGGGGACCTGTTTCTCAGGTCGCTTCCCCTCTTCTATCCATCACTACAACTTCTCTTCTCCCCTTCACCACCCTCAACCTCCCCCCACCACCCATGCCCCCAATGTCCCACCTCCTCCTCCTCCTGGCTTTCTCCCAGAGGACCGTTGTGTTTCTCCTGGTAGAGGATCTTCTTCATCTTGCGGTACTGCAGGTTGTCCAGCTCGCGCACCGCATCTTTCGTCCTCTGGATTAGGTCGGTGAGCACCCGTGCCGAGCGCTCCCGACGCACAAAGTCATGCTGGATGGAGAGAAAGAGAGAGAGAAAGAGGTCAGAGGTTATACATGAGATGGCAGTAATAAAAAGAATACTGGTATATGCCATCAAAAAACCTTGACACCTGTTATAAGAAAATAAACAACAACAAAATTATGCAAATAAAGTGAAAGACACACACAACCAACTGGTATCGGATTGATTGGGGTTTCATCTCATGTGGTTCCAATCCAAATATAATGAAATGAAAAATGACAGACAGTTTGACAAGACATCGCCTTACCACACTAACGCATAACTGACTATGTCCAAAGTGTATACAAACCTGTGTCATTTTGTGGTACTTAGTTTAGTGTATCATCACCCCCAACTTCTGTTGTGTGCTTTTACTAATGAGCACCACAATTCAACACTAGAGGGCGCCTGTAGGATGCTCACTCTCTGCTAGGGGGCCCTACCGCTCTATACGCTTTAGTACACTTGACACATGTGACCGACCCCACACACACACACACACACACACACACACACACACACACACACACACAGTTTTAGATTAGATTTAGCTGTGATTACACTTATCTTGAGACAACCTTGTCACTAATATTTGGACACTCAATCATATAGTTATTTAGATTACAGGTAGAGAAATGTGCGTAATCTAAGCGATGTGGACTGAAGATGAGAACATGCATGAACGCACGCACGCACGCACACACAAACACACACACAAACACACCGATTAAAAGAAGCTCTTATCTCTGGCTATGGCCCTGAGCACCCTGAACTCTGACATGCTGGGTGTAATGGGCTAGTCAGGGTGCAGGGTGCATCACGTTCTGAGAAGAAAGGTGACCATGATTCATCACGTTTTGGATGGTCACACGCGAGCCCCCCCCCCTCCCCTCCAACTGACCAGGGCAACGAAGCTGCAAAAAAATGTCCGTCTTCACAGGTCATTTTGCTCCATATACAGTCTCAAATGCTGATTTCTTTTTTAATCAAGTCAAACATTTGGTGGGGTTGGTAATTTCATATTTACTTGTTCGAAGTTGTTTTTTTTTTTTTGGGGGGGGGGTTCCCCTTTTTCTCCCCAATTGTACTTGGCCAATTACCCGACTCTACGCTACTCCACTCCCTCTGCCGATCCGGGGAGGGCTGCAGACTACCACGTCTCCTCCGATACATGTGGAGTCGCCAGCTGCTTCTTTTCACCTGACAGTGAGGAGTTTCGCCAAAGGAACGTAGCGTGTGGGAGGATCACGCTACACCCCCCCCCAGTTCCCCCTCCCCCCTGAAAAGGTGCCCCGACTGACCAGAGGAGGCGCCAGTACAGCGACCAGGACACATACCCACATACAGCTTCCCACCCGCAAACACGGCCAGTTGTGTCTGTAGGGATGCCTCATCAAGCTGGAGGCAACACGGGAATTCGAACTGCCGATCCCCGTGCTGGTAGGCAATGGAATAGACCGCCACGCCACCCGGACGCCCGTTCCCAGTTGTTTTGTGTCAGTTTAACCTGTTTGAGGAAATTTCTAGACACAAGTGGCAGCACCACAACACGAGGCAAAACAAGACTCTAATAGCACGGAGAAAAGATCTTCCGATTCAAGAAAGTTCTCGAGATGAGTTAAGGCCAACCCGCACAGGAAACAAGGGAAACTGTCTAACCTGCTGGCAGACTTGTTTTTCCTCCACTTGCTAAAAGAGAAATAAGATTTTAAGACTCGACAGCAGATTAAATGACTTGTCAAGATGGATATTCTTGGCTGTGTGGGAGAGAAGCTATCTCCGTATAATCCATCGGGGAGAAGAAGGGGAATCGAAACACCCCCCACCACCCCCACGTCCACTGCCACCACCACCACCATCAACCCCCACCACCACCACGTCCACCACCACCCCCACGTCCACCGCCACCACTGTCACCACCCCCACCATTACCATCAACACCACCACCCCCACCCCCACGGCAGCCATCGTGGTAGGAGGAAAGAATGGCCGTTTCCTTCCTCCCTATTATGCCGCCAGTGTTTAAATGGCAGGTTCCAAAAATGATAAAATTAGGATGTAGACTCAGTGATGCCTTTGTTATTGTTGTTGTCATTATTTGAAAATTCACATCCTGTACACAGGCAAAGGGACTGCGTGAGAACCTGAAGTGAGAACAGTGACAGCTCACAGCCCGGATTAGTGACCCGATTTCCCCCCTTAAAGAGCTTGAAGGGTGAGGGTTTGACTCTGTTCACGGGTGTGTGTGTGTGTGTGTGTTTGTGTATCCGAGAGGAGAAAGTGGGGTATTAACCATAATCTACAAACCCCACCCCCACGAAGCAGACTCTTCTACACTCATCCAAGGTCCGTTTGGTACTTAACCCCCTTCGCTGATGCTTTCTGTAACTGGGATTTGGGTCAGTGGTACTGGTGAGCAGCGAATACCAGTCTCAGATTTCGGCAAGGCGAGTGTCCACGGCGTCTCACTTGACCCCCTAACCGCCTATAACCCCCAAGCGAACCTCAACACCTTGACCCTCGCCTCCGTCCCCTCCATCCTCATCCTCATCTAGGCAAGGTGTGAATACCCCCCTTTATTTGCCCGTCAGATCCTGCAGGCCTGAGTGTGACCGCCAAGAACATAAAACTCTTAAGAGGGAAATTGGATTACATGTTGGCCACACAAACAAAAAGATCAACTCCCACGGTTACGTGGAAACACAATGAACACACACAGGTAAAAACCCCGTGCATTTTATTTTTGTCTCTTTTTTTTGGCAAGACGCCACTTATTCTGGCAAGAATCTGTGGACATGCAGGATCATCGTGCCCTTGGGGGCAGCTGTACTTCATTCTTTATTGAGTGTCGAAGGGATTAGTGTGGAAGCGTTCACACTCACACGCGTGCCTCGGGGACGGCCGAACGCCCCCGTCCAACAAGGCGCGGCACAGGAAGACGGGTTAAGGGGGTGAAAAAGAAACAGGGAACAGCACAAGAAAAAAAGAGAGAGCGAGAACTAACAATTCTCTAAGGGGTGTTTGATTCCTGTGTGTGTGTGAGAGAGAGAGAGAGAGAGAGAGAGAGAGAGAGAGAGCATGAGCACATATCTGTGTATATCCGTTTTTTCTCCGCTGTGGGTCAGAGAGAGAATGACTCATCCATGCAGATTCGGCCCAAGACAGGAAGTGAGGTCACAGCGGGGGGAGATTAAACAGGAAAAGCACTCACTCGCAGCAGCTCCCCTGATGAGGGTCTGTCCTGAGGGATTTTCAGTAGGCAGTAGTCAACGAAGCTCCTGAAGGGATCAGACCTGATGATGGAGGCGAAGATAATGATTAAAGAGGCTGGAACAGTGGAAACATGGTGAGACTGGAGGCTGTAACACCATAAACGACATGAGAGGATGAGCGCTGAGGGAAACAACTGGAAGGAAACGAATGAGAAGGGAGAGGTGAAAAGGTGGAAATTCAAGGCGTGTGTGTGTGTATGTGTGCAGAAGTGAGCATTGAGGATGATGACACCATCATGAAACTGTCAGTCTTTCCACAATCAACCAGTGGCGGCTGGCCAGTACAGGGTGCTGGGGCGCCGCCCCCTCCAAATATCAAGAGATGAAAATCAACTTAGACATGTTAAATATAATTTAGTTGTATAATGCAAATAATTATGAAATAAAAGTGTTTTTCAGTCTGTGAGCGCCTGTCAGCAGCCATTAAATATTGGTTCCACATGGTAATTGGTTGATTTGTGTCTGAATACATATACTTCCTGGGTGAGGGGTGCCGGACTAATGATACCCTATGTAAGCCCTCAAACCTTTGGCGAGCAGGTGACCTGAGGCTGCTGTCCGATTGGTTTCTTCAGATTTTCCAGGGGGTGCAGTTCTATGCACCCCAGACACTCCCACTTTTATTGGCAGCGAATCGGTCTTGTTTTAATGTTTTTTGATCTAATGTGATTGGACAATTCTCGTGGCTGTTAATTATGTTCACACCCACCACGACGCCTCGTCTTGACTGTCAATCATCCACCGTCTACAAACCCTGATAAAATCTATAGGCTACATTGTCCTTCTTAATAACTCCGTGACTGTGTGGACATTAAAGCAGCTGTCAGGTGTGTTGCGCCAAGCTAAACTGCGCCCCCCTCATAATTTTTTTAGCAGGAGCTGCCACTGCAATCAACCATTTTTCAGCCTACATGCCAAATCCTCATTTAAAGCAAAGCAACAGTGTTGCAGGACGGAGGCAGGATTCACAGCTGATGATCCTGACATGGGCTGCAAACAGCCTGCCCCTTCTGACGGTATGCCAACCACCCATGTGGTGAGTAATCTCCACAAGCAGTATGGCCGCTGAGCGATGTTTAGTGTATCAATGAATTAAACAAGGGCAATCCTGGACAATCCCCTTGTCATCTCCTCTGAACCATATATAGATTATATAAATATGTGGGGCAATATAAATATAGGCCACTGGAGCCACGGCACACCAGGCCAGCGACCCTGCTATTGAGACACGCAGATACTCGCTTTGTATAATGCACGGGCATAAAGAACATGTGGACATGAATGTGATGCTCCAGAGTAAAAAAAAAAAATCAGGAACAGTTTATTGTCATTTCTTTCGTGTACTTGCGTACACAGAAGAAACGAAATTCCATTTCCCCTAGCCCACAGCAGCGCGACACAAAAGACAACCCCCCCCCCCAAATTTCCCAAAAACGACACCACCAAAAACATAGAAAAACAGAGAGAACAATAAAATAAAATAAAATAAACAAAACACAACACAGTGCAGTCAGTGCAACACAGTCCAAAAAGTCCACTGTCCAGAGAACGGACGCCAGCCCGGATGACTGTTGGAACTGCCGGTCTGCATGGGCAAGCAGTTAGCTTAGCCTGCCCTGATTCTGCGTACTGTCAGACCGCCCTCGGTTGTTCCTCCTCGGGCGCAGCTCTGGCAGGGCTGTGGTCCCTGGGCCCACAGGAAGCAGCAGACCAAGGTCCCCTAGCCAGACACCTTCGACACACCTCCCCGCACTCCACATGATGACACTAAAAACACAGACAACGCTAGGCGAGGCTGCCGCCAGACCGCCCTCGGTGTTATTGGAACTGCCGGTCTGCATGGGCTAGCAGTTAGCTTAGTCTGCCCCGCTTCTTCATCCCGTCAGACCGCCTTTGGTGTTACCTCTTCGGGCGCAGCTCCAATCAGGGCCGTGGTCCCCAGGCCCACAGGATGCAGCAGACCAGGCTCCCAGCCGATCCAGTGCCAGCTCTCCCAGCCATCAAACGAAGACAAAAGAAACTTAGACGCAGACGTGGACAAAGACACTGCATGGACGGTACTGGGTGAGGCCACCGCAAACGTAAGTTCGTGCCGCCATCTTCCCACACTGGTACTGGGTGAGGCCGCTGCAAACGTGAATTCACGCAGCCAACTTCCCACACTGGAAGCAGAATCTTAAATCAACAACTTATCCAACAATATCTGTGTAGATTTACTGCTCATGTCGTTTGTTTGGCTTGTTACGGTGTGTCCTCCTGTTTATGGTGAGTGAATGAGGGACTTTCACATTCAGCATCATTCTATGAATCACTTGGCATCTAACTATTGCTCACCCATTCCTCCCAAAACACAACAAGCCCACATCTGCTGTGCTCCACAGCGAGCCGGGGTCGAGTGGGCTGCATTTTAATTCTGTGCCAGCTTGTGGCAGTAGGAGAGCAGCATTCAGCATTGGCCTGTGTGTGAGTGTGTGTGTGTGTGTGTGTGTGTGTGTGTGTGTGTGTGTGTGTGTGTGTATGTGTGTGGACTTAAGGCTCCAACTGTACAAAGATGATGACTCTACTAGTCTCATCTGGCAGGATACTGCTGATGCCCCAGGCTGCTGGAGACCCTCCAAAAATACCACAACCCCACACCGCCCCACACAACCGCCCGCCTCAGCGCAAGGCTGCAAATCCAATGCCGATTTCACAACATGCGCGCTCCACGCACGGCGATATGCCTCAGCTTCCCACTGTAACCCCCCCCCCCCCGTATTGCATACGTTACAGAACACACTCCTCAGATTAACTCTCACCATAAATACTGACACAAAGAGCAGTGAACGATGCTTAATGGGGAGCATGTGTCAGGTTTATTTGTATAGCCCTAAAACCTCGAAAATTACCCCTCTACCAGGATACACAAGTGAGAACTGGGGGGGCAGAAGAGGGTGACGTCACTGATGTTATGCGGAGAAAAAAAAGAGGCTAGGGCGATGGTTATCCTTTTACCCTATCTGTGTTAGATAAAGCGACACATGCTGCCACTTGCCTTCAGATGAACAGCAGATCAGGGCTGGATGCAGGCGCAGAACACCAACACACTCCACCCAACTCATAAAACCTTATCAAACCATCCCGGGCGTGGTGTGAGATAGTGCCCTGAGGTGTGGGGTAATGTCAAACACGGGGGTGGATATCTGATTAATATTTGATGGTTGCCGTTTTAGCCGGTGACAAGCTCACGCGACCCATGCAAAGTGTAGTCAGGGATCAGGAACAATTTGTCATGTCTTTCATGTACTTGCATACACAAAAAACAAAAACAAAACTCTGTTCCCCCCAGCCCACAGCAGTGCGACACAAAAGACAAAAACACACATCCAAAATTCCCAAAAACGACACCACCAAAAACATACAAAAACAGAGAGCAAAGAACTGCCAGTCTCCATGGGCTAGCAGTTAGCTTAGCCTGCCCCGCTTCTGCGTCCCGTCAGACCACCCCTGGTGTGGCCTCCTCGGGCGCAGCAACATCGCCCGAAAATGCTCTTAGCGTCTCGTTTTCCTGACACCTGTTTCAAACATGGCAGGTTTCCATGTACGTTAAGAAACCCGCAGTAGTTAATGTGCAGCGTAAGTGTGTTTGTGTGGATTTGCTCTGCCTCAGAGAAATTTTACAAGCTATTAGGTCTATACTGTGATTTTAAAACCACGGAGGATGGGGAAGTCGAGTCAGTTATTATTGGCCAAGTATGATCACATACAGGGAATATGACGCGATACGTTGCTCTCAATTACACACAGCCAACACACACGAACACAACAACAGCTTTCCTTTAACAAGGAGCAAATCAGCAGACAGACCTTTGTTGTGCTAAAATGCTTTTATTTCACAAAAAAATCAGCCGGTTTAAAGAAACCGACACTACAAAGGCCCGCTGATGTTTACTCCTCACCAAGCTCGAATAATTTAAAATGAAATAAATGTATAATTTGAAGATAATGTGCTCGGAGGTGACGCGGATAGGAAGTGGACAGGCTGGGCTCCATCTGAACGAGGGACTCCCGACAGCCTAAAAACGGTGGGGTGAGACGGAAAAAAGTCAGTGAAGTGTTTTTTTTTTGCCTCTTAAATATAAATAAAACATTTTCTTAAAAAAATATTGGTCCAAGTCAGACTGATCAAAGTTGTTTTTGATGTCGGAGACAGCTCTCTGGAGAATCCATTAGCAACTACAATCACAGACCCAGAAACTGCAGTCGGGAGCTCCTGTACCATATTCCCTTCACAACCACATGAGTCCTTATCTGACTTACATGGACTAGTAGCAAGCTTGCACACAGAAGGCATGTGTACATATAAAATATAGTTATATGCGGGCACCTAGGTAGTGTAGTGGTCTGTTCTGTTGCCTACCAACACAGGGATCCCAGTTCGAGTCCCGTGTTGCCTCTAGCTTGGTCGGGCATCCCTACGGACACAATTGGCAGTGGCTGTGGATGGGAAGCCAGATGTGGGTATGTGTTCTGGTCACTGCACTAGCGCCTTCTCTGGTCGGTCTGTGCTCCTGCTCGGGGGAGGGAGGGGGAACTGGGGGGAGTAGCGTGATCCCCCCACCTGCTACATCCCCCTGGCGAAACTCTTCACTGTCAGGTGAAAAGAAGCGGCTGGCGACTCCACATGTATTGAAAGAGGCATGTGGTAGTCTGCAGCCCTCCCCGGATCGGGTGGAGCAGCGACTAGGACAGCTCGGAAGAGTGGGGTATTTGGCCAGATGCAATTGGGGAGAAAAAGAGGGAGAAAAAAAAATATATCCATCCATTATCTGAACCGCTTATCCTCCTCTCAGGGTCGCGGGGATGCTGGAGCCTATCCCAGCAGTCATTGAGCGGCAGGCGAGGAGACACCCTGGACAGGCCGCCAGGCCATCACAGGGATATAGTTATGTGCCAGTTGGTAGGCCTATGCATCTTATTTGTATATGGAATACAGTTTAGCGCTAACTTGTGTATAATATACACGACTATGGAACAGTTTCATGTGCCAGCAGCGGTTATCGTCCTCTGGTAACAGCCGGACAGGACAAGGTGCAGCTCTGTAACTGGTTCTCTCAAGGCTGGAGCCCCCCGTGGTAATTACATAACCGACTTGGGAGCATAATCTCAGAAGAAGTCTGTCGAAGAGGATCACAGGTCATGCAGCTCAAGTCAGAAGATGGCTTGGTTTGACCAGCGTCAACTCGGAGACCGTCCTCATGTTTGCAGACAACTAAGGGTATTACGTCACTGAGAAAACAGTTTCTGACATGAGCGCTACATTATAGTGTTCTTGAGTTTACACAGAACTACAAAGCCCAATTCCAATGAAGTTGGGACGTTGTGTAAAACATAAATAAAAACAGAATACAATGATCTGCAAATCCTTTTCGACCTACATTCAATTGAATACACTACAAAGACAAGAAATTTAATGTTCAAACTGATAAATCTTTGTTTTTTTGCAAATATTCACTCATTTTGAATTTGATGACTGCAACATGTTCCAAAGAAGCTGGGACAGGAGCAACAAAAGACGGGGTGTGGAGTACAAAAATGTACTCCATATGCACTCCGTATGTACTCTGTAGTTTTCCACTCTGTGTGTATGAAACTTCTCACTCACTGCAGACACACATACCAACTGTTATCATGCTTGCCTCCCCGTTGCCACATCCAGGAACTGCCTGGTACAGCAAAGACAAGTGCAACGGACCTACAGACACTTACGAGGCACAGAACATGATTAACGTAGATGTTTTCCTGCATTCCTTTGTAAGACAATACCTTGGTTAATGCAAGGAACATAGGGTATGACGCGACGGACTGCTCTATAAAAAACCACTACCTCCAGCTCAAGTTAGAGCATATCCTCACAGACTGACTTCTGTGACTATATGACTCTCCATCTGCAGATGCATTAAAGATTTTCTGTTTGCTCCAATATTTGTCCGATGATTAATTTTTCCAGAGGTTGCTGGGGCAAGAGCCCTTTAAAAGGATAAGAAAAATCCACAACAATTTGGTGTCAGAAGTGGGATCTCGCGTCGCCCGCCAAACGGACAACCGGCTGACTGATCATCTCGGGACGAGGACATAGTCACCGATCTCCCAATAACCTCACCAGGTTTGAGAAGAAGAAAGGGAGAGGCGGGTGGTCCGTTTGGTCGGTGTCGCAGAGATTCCTCAGCAAAACCCTGGGAGATTCATCGCACGGGTAAGCAGAATTCTTTAAAGGATAAAATTATCATTTAAAACGCGTATGAGGTCGTGCACTGACAATAATGCGGCTGTTTACCCTCGGTTTCGCACTTATTGAAGTGGTTACCTGGTAGGATCAGTGAACCAGCGCAATGATAAGCGGCTGTTTACCCTCGGTTTCGCACTTATTAAAGTGGTTACCTGGTAGGATCAGTGAACCAGCGCAACGATAAGTGGCTGTTTACCCTCGGTTTCACACTTATTAAAGTGGTCACCTGGTAGGATCAGTGAACCAGCGCGATAATAAGCGGTTGTTCACCCTCGGTCTCGCACTTATTAAAGTGGTTACCTGGTAGGATTAAGTGACGACGCGCAAAAATCCTCGGTCTCGCACTAATAAGAGTGGTTACCTGGTAGGATTAAGTGAAAAAAAAAAAAAACTAGGAGGGAAAAAAAAAAAGGAAACGGGGGCAGTTTACTGCCCCCGATAGATATGGAGGGTGCGATCTACCAGATAATGATAAGGAAATATGGTGAAGACTCGGTAAAACATGTTTTAGACTGGATACAGGATCATGAGGTTCCTGTTGAAGGAACTTTGAGCAAGAATAAACTAATGAAAGTCCGACAGTCCATGGAAAAGGGAAAAGCGAAGGTCTTAGAAAGGAAAAAGATTCCTACAAAATGGTTAGAGTATGTGGCAGAGCAAGAAAGAATTTTGGAAATGTGGGAGAAAAAGTGTGAAAGTAGGGAAAGAAAAAGGCTACAGAGGACTATGACACGAAATCATGGGTACCAAACCGCGCCTTGACTGACCCTGACTGACTTTTGTGTTTGACATGACTTGTCTGTGTATGTGTTCATAGTTTGTTCCGTGGTGTTTGTCCGTCTGGTCATTTTGTGTTGTTTAGAAGTTGCAAGTCCTTGAGAGTGGCTTAAAAGGGGATATAAAAGCTGGGGGAGGTTTTGTTTTGGCTTTTCCAAACCTTTGTTTTCCTGACAATTGGGGTGTGAGAGGGGTTTTCAGAGACCACCTCATTCAGCATCCTTATCAGACCCAACCCGGCTTTTGTTCCTGTTTGAGAAACAACTGGCTTTAGAAAGTCACCGACCTGAAGCATTCATTATTTAAATCCTTTCAAGACATCTATTTCTTTTCTTTTTGAGGTACCTCATATAAAATGGGATATATCCATTCGGTTTTTTTTTTGGTTTTTGTTTTTGTTGCATTGAAAAGTTTTTGTGGTGTATTTTTCACTTTAAGTTGATCCTGTCCTCACTTCTTTTAGGATTCCCCGAAACCAAAGAAATTCCTGTCCCTATTTCATTTTCTGAACTGTTAAACAAAGCTCTGTTATGTCCAACGCCACAGTTGCAATATTTGTAATTTTATTTATTCCGTTTTTCTTTCTGTTACTGAGATTAATTTTTTTTAAAGAATAACTGGTGGGAACCAACTGCCTACCCACTTCACACCTTGGGGGGATGGGGGGTTGCCTTGAGAGTAACAGGGACTGTAAACCACAGTTATGTTGTTTTAAGCTGTTGTTGTTTTTCTTTCCATTAGAAGACACCCATTGGTTCATTTGTTTTTATGTTGACTTTCCTCTGTGTTAAATTGAACTTGTTTTGTTTTTCCAACACTAAGGTGTGAATTTTAGGATGTTTTTTTTAAGAGGGTATTAATTTCTTTGACAATTTCTTGTGTGGAGGACGATTACATTTTATGTGGATATGAATGAAACCTACTGAGTCATGTGTTTTAAATGTTTATGCTATGGCTATGTTTATGTTATTTTTTACCATGAGTTTGAGCCTCCTCGTAAGACTCATTTTTGATTTGATTTATTTGGTTTTGGCTGGGTACATCAATTTCTTTGTATTGTTAATTGAGCGTTTCTTTCCTTTGAAACCCCCTCCTTCTTTTTGGGGCCTTGAAAAGGGGCTTCTTGTTGTTTCATTTAGTTAAAGTGGGGGCATTTGTTTTTTGTCTTCAAACAGCTCATTGTTTCAATGGTTTACAAGATACCTTATGGTTTTATTAATTTAAGTTTGTTTGGACGTTCAGGATCTGGGACAACTATCTTTATCATCCCTCATCTGTTTTAGTTTTAGAGAATTTATTTCAGATAAGTACAACATTACAGACTTCGGAACATTTGTAGACAACTTGGATGAAATGAAAGTCAGATTCATTTCACTGCATGAAAGTGTTTGTGGTTTACTAACAACTAACATACAAACTGATCATATCATAATTTCATTTTTGTTCTTCATGGTTAAATGGGTTGACACAATGTGTTCTGTTCTTGTGTAAAAGGAGGGGTAGTGGGAAGGAGGAATTGAAATCTAGAATCGTTGTGAGCCTTCTTCTGTACAGTTTTCTTTGATTTTTTACTTCATAAGAAACAAACGGATACGAACTTGGATCATAGCGGAAGTATCTGAAGAACACTGAATCAAGTTGACTACGAATCTTCAGAATCCTAGAATGACAGTGTTTTCAGTGTTGTGCAGTTTCTCTCTGAAAGTTTTCCCCTCCAGATATTGTCACCACCTGCTCCTCCCCCCTCCTCCAGACGAGCTGAGTAACATCCCCACTCCTGTGGTACCGGGTTCAGGGGCCCGGGGTATGCTCCACGGGAAGACAACCTCCCGGCTGGACAGAACAAAGAGCAACCCGCCACATAGCGCGGCTGTAGGAGCTGTGTCTGTGTGAGGGTGGTCTCCAAGGTGTCCCGGTCAGCTTCCGGGTGAGAGAGGAGGTGAGGGTGGTCTGCTCCTGGCCCAGCCAATCCTCCAACGTGAAGACCCTCTGGTTGTCTAGATGAGACTAGCACCAGCTTCCTAGCTCTGGAGACCATAGATTTGGGTTTGGCTTTGAGAGTCCGCAATCGCCTTGCCTCTGTGGAGTCTGTAACCAGTGAAAACTTTGAACGTTTAACTGCAGCTGAGTCCACCATCAAAATGCTCCGAACCCAAAACCTGTCTCTGCAGGACCGAATCGACGACCTCGAGAACCGATCTCGGAGGGCCAATCTCCATGTACTGAACATTCCTGAAGGCAGTGCGGCCGGTAAAGATCCGGTGCAGTTCATGTCGGAGATGCTGATGCTAATACTGGGTCCTGATGTCTTTTACTCACCTAGCCATAGCAGCATCACTTTTCCTGGGTGTCCTGCTACTCCTCACCTGCTGCATCGTGCCCATAGTTTGGCGTGTGATACACGGCCTCATTGCTACTCAGCTCGTGTATTATCACCTCCTTGCCCAACAGGACGGGGACCTTGTTTCGTCTTCCCCCTCTCCACCACTGCTGTTCCCCCCTTCCCCAACCCCCACAAGGACTCCGGTTCCGAATCCTCCTACACTTCCTCCAATGACAGCGACTCCCCCGTCTGAATGATACTTTATGACAAGCACTGGTTAAACCTTTCGTTTCCGGTTGTTCTCATGTCTGTTTATCATTTCTGTATATACATGTTATGTGTGCAAAAAAAATGTGTGCTGATTTCCATTATTTCCATGTTACCTATTGCTCTCGTTGTTCAATAATGAACAAAAGGGGGGAATTGTGGAGTACAAAAATGTACTCCATATGCACTCCGTATGCACTCTGTAGTTTTCCACTCTCTGTGTGTATGAAACTTCTCACTCACTGCAGACACACATACCAACTGTTATCATGCTTGCCTCCCCGTTGCCACATCCCAGGAACTGCCTGGTACAGCAAAGACAAGTGCAACGGACCTACAGACACTTACGAGGCACAGAACATGATTAACGTAGATGTTTTCCTGCATTCCTTTGTAAGACAATACCTTGGTTAATGCAAGGAACATAGGGTATGACGCGACGGACTGCTCTATAAAAAACCACTACCTCCAGCTCAAGTTAGAGCATATCCTCACAGACTGACTTCTGTGACTATATGACTCTCCATCTGCAGATGCATTAAAGATTTTCTGTTTGCTCCAATATTTGTCCGATGATTATTCTTCCCAGAGGTTGCTGGGGCAAGAGCCCATTAAAAGGATATGAAAAATCCACAACAGGGGAAAGTTGAGGAATGTTCAAAAACCACCTGTTTGGAACATTCCACAGGTGAACAGGTTAATTGGAAACAGGTGAGTGTCATGATTGAGTATAAAAGGAGCATCCCTGAAAGGCTCAGTCGTTCACAAGCAAGGATGGAGCAGGGTCACCACTTTGTGAACAACTGCATGAGCAAATAGTCCAACAGTTTAAGAACAACGTTTCTCAACGTACAATTGCAAGGAATTTAGGGATTTCATCATCTACAGTCCATAATATCATCAAACGATTCAGAGAATCCGGAGAAATCTCTGCACATAAGCGGCAAGGCCGAAAACCAACACTGAATGCCCGTGACCTTTGATCCCTCAGGCGGCACTGCATTAAAAACCCACATCATTCTGTAAAGGATATTACCACATGGGCTCCAGAGCACTTGGGAAAACCATCGTCAGTTAACACAGTTGTTGCTACATCTACAAGTGCAAGTTAAATCTCTCCCATGCAAAGCGAAAGCCATATATCACCCAGAAACGCCGCCGGCTTCTCTGGGCCCGAGCTCATCTGAGATGGACTGACGCAAAGTGGAAAAGTGTGCTGTGGTCTGACGAGTCCACATTTCAAATTGTTTTTGTAAATCATGGACGTCGTGTCCTCCAGGCTAAAGAGGAAAAGGACCATTCAGATTGTTATCAGCGAGTTCAAAAGCCAGCATTTGTGATGGTATGGGGGTGTGTCAGTGCCCATGGCATCATGGGTAACTTGCACATCTGTGAAGGCACCGTTAATGCTGAAAGGTACATACAGGTTTTGGAGCAACATATGCTGCCATCCAAGCGACGTTTTTTTCAGGGACGTCCCTGCTTATTTCAGCAAGACCACATTCTGCACGTGTTACAACAGCGGGGCTTCGTAGTATAAGACCTGTCTCCCATTGAAAATGTGTGGCGCATTGTGAAGCGCAAAACGGCAACGGAGACCCCGGACTGGTGAGCAACTGAAGTCGTACATCAAGCAAGAATGGGAAAGAATTCCACCTGCAAAGCTTCAACAATTAGTGTCCTCAGTTCCCAAATGCTTATTGAGTGTTGTTAAAGGGAAAGGTGATGTAACACAGTGGTGAACATAACCCTGTCCCAGCTTCTTTGGAACGTGTTGCAGGCATCAAATTCAAAATGAGTGAATATTTGCAAAAAAAAACAAAAACAATAAAGTTTATCAGTTTGAACATTGAATATCTTGTCTCTGTAGTGTATTCAATTGAATATAGGTCGAAAAGGATTTGCAAATCATTGTATTCTGTTTTTATTTACGTTTACACAACGTCCTAACTTCATTGGAATTGGGCTTTGTAATACCACATTCAATACGCCAAGTAGTTTTGCGGCTAGATTCTCAAATGATGTGCGGCAACCAGCTGGGGTGCATTTGTAAGCTCCCGAGTGCATTGGAGCGTTATCTGAGAGTCGTCGTGTCGTGTCACTGGGAAATGTAGAGCACCGCATTCTGACAGCATGCAGACCCTGGACGCTCCAGCTGAAGAGACGGCTGATCAAAGTGTCACGACCTTCCAATAATAGATGTAGGTGAGATTATGGCAAAATGTGATGGTTGTAGCTCATTTGGTGATCTATGAGTGGATTTGCAAAAGCACCTTTGGTCTTCTCGCATAGCATATATATATTCATTCATTATCCAAACAAAACTGCTTATCCTGCTCTCAGAGTCACGGGGATGCTGGAGCCTATCCCAGCAGTCATTGGGCAGCAGGCGGGGAGACACCCTGGACAGGCCGGCAGGCCATCACAGGGTCGACATACACACACATTCACACCTAGGGACAATTTAGTATGGCCCATTCACCTGACTTGCATATCTTTGGACTGTAGGAGGAAACCGGAGCCCCTGGAGGAAACCCAGGCAGACACGGGGAGAACATGCCAAGTCCACACAGAGGATGACCCTCAAGGTTGGACTACCCCAGGGCTCGAACCCACGACCCTCTTGCTGTGAGGCAACCATGCTAACCACTGCGCCACCATATATATATATATATACATATACATACATACATATACACACACACACACACACACATATATATATAGTATATACATACATACATATATGAAAAGTCCTAACCATGTATTTGGTCCACCCATGTAACAAACCAGCTGCACAAGGGTGTAGAGAGGGCTCCTGCACACTAAGAACAGGCGCTAACACATCTTCAGTATTAGAATTAGACAAAAAAAGAGACGGTTCGGTGTGAAGACTTCCTTACTGTGTGCCACTGCAGCCTTGTGATACATACTGAAGTACTGCTCTCGGCTGACAAGCGCTGCTGCAGCGCCAAACTTGTGTGGGGGAGATTTAAAATCTGCCATCCCTTCAACTCACCACTCACCCATTCTTGTTTTCTGAAGACTCATCTGCAAATGTGATTCTGACATGCGACGGAATGGCCACTTGACATATAATTCAAAGAAACTGGAGCATAAACGTTGGATTTTTTTTTTTTTTCAGATCAGGTTTGGGAGTTTGTGACAGCCCAATGACTCGGTCTGTCGGGGCTTGTGTTGCGTTGTGCATTTTTGTCTCAGCAGGTTCCTGGTAGGTGGATCCAGCAGGTTCTCTGGGGAACTGGAAGCGTCTGGCAAGTCTACAAATGCTACCTGAGCCCAGAGGAAGCAGGATGCTCTTTCCCAGAATGCACCTGAAATGGTTTTCTTTGGTACTGCCACTTCTTCTTTCTCTAAGTTCGAACAACACACAACACCTCTGCACCGCAGCCTTGACTCATCCACACCAAATCCATCTCCAGTTCACCGAGTTACACGTCTCAGTGCTGTCCTCGTCCACCTCATGTTTACGGAGTCACAATATTTTCATGTTGAGCACTGTTATGTGTCTTGGACTTAATCTTATTTCTCAAGCTAGGTCACACTAGGATTAAGAAATAATAATAATGAATAAAGAGAAGGATAATGACAGGTGAGGAGTTTTTTGAACTCACCATTCGTTGGACTGCAGCGTGGGGGAGTCGTTCTGGGCGATGTGATATAAGGCACTCATGGCGTTCATGTTGAACAGTGGCGGCTTGCGCTCCGCTACATGAGGGGGAGAAGCGAGAAAGAGAAAGACAGAGAGAGAGAGAGAGAGACAGAGGGAAAAAGGATGAGAGGAAAAGCGATGGTTTTAGAAATGCAGAGACGGGCGAGAGAGAGGACAGCAGCGTGTTGTTTTAGTGGAGATGGACAGATGACATGAGCGGAGAGAGCGTTTTAAATTGGGATAGACAGACAAGATGGAACAAGCGCAACAAGTCAGAGAGAAAGAGCAAGAGAAAGAGAAGGAGATGAACAATAAGAAGTATAATGGTTCAACATGCTGTCTTTGGATGTGGACTTTCAGTACACTGCTATTGAAAGGATGCTAAGCTACGTTGCTATGGTTGCATTTAGAGCCAACAACAGAACTCAAGAACAGCATTTTTTTATTTTTTATTTTGATAGACTCTTGATCCCCGTGGGGTTGCCATGCTTCGGTCAGGGGCACAAGACCAGAGTACTAACCCTAATGTGCACGTCTTTTTTTGATGATGGGGGAAACCAGAGCACCCGGAGGAAACCCACCACAGACACGGGGAGAACATGCAAACTCCACACTGAGGACGGCCTGGGATGACCCCCAAGGTTGGACAACCCTGGGGTTCGAACTCAAGACCTTCTTGCTGTGAGGTGACAGTGCTAACCACTGCGCCACCGTGCCGCCACACAGCTTTTATACACATGAATATATACACACATAATATTCTGTGACTATTAGTACATCAAGCCCTTATAACTACATACTGCAGCATCTTATCATATCTTTTCTTTACCTGCTGTCTCACTTCTCCATTGGATAAACTAACTCTACTGTCTTATTTATCCACCTCAATAAATCCCACCAAGTTACTGCCTGTGTGAGACTACATGCTGTTATGTGTTTTCATCGTTTCTTTGTGGGGATTTGCACTCACCCAGTTCTATGCAGGTAATCCCCAAGGACCAGATGTCTACCTTCCCCTCATACTGACCCTCGTCCATTGCTAGGATCACTTCAGGGGCCATCCTGGGGTCACACACACACACACACACACACACACACACACACACACACACACACACACACACACACACACACACGAGTTTATTAAGTATACGAAATATTCATGCAAATGTCATAACCTGCTAAGCTTTTCATAGCTTGCAGAGACTCTGGTGTGCAGTGATAACTACTGGAGCTTCACAATGTGTGTATCTGTCCATGTGTGTGTGTGTGTGTGTGTGTGTGTGGTACTGGGCAGTGCAAGAACTGCCTGTATGCATATTGGTATAGGATCAGTCCAGTGCGCCAAAGTGTTGTTGGCTTTCTGACATCGTTGCAGTCCATCAGCACACTGGTTGTGTGAGGTTGTTAGCTGCCACTGAGGCTGATGGGAGTGTGTGAGTCAGTGTTCCTTATGACCAGGCCTGAAAGATGTGAGACATGTCTACATGGACAGGCGAACCATCCCAACATGGGGTTACTGTTCTGTGCGCAGAAGAAAACCTCAACCCATGCTCATCCGACGGCGTCACGTATTAACACTTTGTCAAAGTACTGATATGTGAGGACACAAAAGGTACCCCTCCATGTCTGTCAGGAGGCGCGCCGGGCAGTGAAATTTAACAACGTGCTAGACTGTCCAACACTGCCGCAGAAGGTCGTCCAAGTCTACTGAACACCTGATGCATCTCAATACAGACAGTAATTGCGCGTCATGTATCAACACTTGGAGAAATATGACGCACAAGGTACCCTCTGTTGTCTGTACGAGACATGGCAGGTATTCAGTACACTCCAACATGGAATACATGATTCCATGGGATGAGAATGCATCGACAGTTTATTACCCTCACTACACAAAATAGTCCTGCAAGCGCAGGATAAAAAAAAGTACAGGGGTATTCAGACCAATAGTCCCACTTTTATCATTTTCTTTAAATCCCCTCTGATTGGGTTTCTATTTATTTTTTTATTGGGATTTCCCCACCCCCCTTTTTTTTATCCCCAATTGTTTCTGGCCAATTACCCCACTTTTCTGAGCCGTCCCGGTCACTGTTCCACCCCCTCTGCTGATATCTGGGGAGGGCTGCAGACTACCACATGCCTCGTCCAATACATGTGGAGTCACCAGCCGCTTCTTTTCACCTGATAGTGAGGAGTTTCACCAGGGGGACGTAGCGCGTGGGAGGATCACGCTATTCCCCCCAGTTCCGAACGACCAGAGGAGGCGCTAGTGCGGCGACCAGGAAATATACCCACATCCTGCTTCCCACCCGCAGACACGGCCAATTGTGTCTGTAGGGATGCCCGACCAAGCCGGCGGTAACACGGGGATTTGAACCGGCGATCCCTGTGTTGGTAGGCAACAGAATAGACCGCTATGCTACCCGGACGCCTCCTTCTGACTGTGTTAAGACAGTTGAGCAGACATGTCCGCTGACACTAACATAGGATCAGAAACGGTCTGCCCTAGTCTTTGTCCCTCTTAGCCTTCCTGCTGTCTAACTAAGTAAAAAATACTTAGGTGAGTTGACTGCCCATAAATAAATAAATAAATAAATAAATAAATACATGTACATACATACATGTACATAAATAGGTCTGTTTGTTCATCTGTGTCATATGCACTGACCAGTAAGGTGTTCCCACGAAGGAGTTGGCTGGTGAGGCGATGGAGGCAGAGCCAAAGTCGGCCAGTTTGACCTGGCCCAGCTCGGTCAGCAGGATGTTACCAGCCTTCACATCTCTGAGAGAGAGAGAGACAGACAGACAGACAGAGAGAGAGAGAGACAGACAGAGAGAGAGAGAGACAGACAGAAAGACAGAGAGACAGACAGACAGAGAGAGAGAGAATAAGTGCGTTGATGGGTGAAAAGAAGATTTAGGAAGCACGGCTATTCAAGTGAAATCACACTTGTCTCTGGTCTGCGCTGTATTTCATGTTAATAGAAAGACCAAGACGGTCATTTTGACCGTTTTGGATTTTCAAAGTTTAATAACTTTGCGGGAAAAAAAGATGAAGACCTGCCGCTCGCTGAATGCTCCTAAAATTGCTTAAATTTGCATTAAAATGAGTTTCAGATCAATCGCACAAAAAAAGTTACGGTAAGATGTACCTAAAACGACAATGACCAGCCAAAATGACGGCCGGTTTTTAAACTCTATATTCTGTCAAGATAAACATCCAGTTGAGATACTAATGCATTGCATATGTTAGTATGTCTGTTAGGAAAAGACAGACACCAAAATTAACATTTAAAAAACTATAATACTATTTTTAAACAACTTAACTTCAGAGAGACATGGTCAAACTTGAATAGCAAAGTTGAAAAAGTGAAAATATTACCAGAAAAACAAAATGGAAAGCACATATTGTTAATCTAACAAACGTTACAAGGCCTATAAAACGTGAAATGTAAAAAAACGAACTGAAAAAAAATATTGAAACAGTCTCAAAACAACGACCGGAACTTTAAAACTACTAGAACGACCATGGCGGTCATTCTGACCGTTTTGGATTTTCAACGTTTAATAACTTTGTGGGGAAAAGGTACAGACCTGCCGCTCCCTGGACGCTCCTAAAATGGCATGCATTTGCATTAAAATGTGTTTTAGATCAACTGCACACAAAAAAGTTGTGATAAACTCTACCTAAAACGTCCATGAGCGGTCAAAATGGCCACGCGTAATTTGGCCGCCATCGTGAGCGTCATGTCACGTGTGCCGGTCGCGTCATTTCGGTCGCAACATCCGGTTCTCTTTGTTCGATGAGCGACGCGTGTTTCCCGTTGTGTTTTTCAGGTGTCGTTTCCAACATGTCTGACGCTGTTACAGACGCGCCATGACCGCCACCGACGCGCTGCGGTATTCACACGCGTTGGACACCGGCGACTTTAAACTGTTTGAAAAAATAGTACTAAAGTTGTTAAAATTTTAATTTTGGTGTCAGTTGGTTTCTTAACAGACATACTACCATATGTAATGCATTAATATCTCAATTGGGCATTTATCTTGACAGACTATAGAGTTTAAAAACCGTGGGCGGGTCGTTCTAGAAGTTTTTAAATTCCGGTCGTTGTTTGGGACTGTTTCAATATTTATTTTCACTTTTTCTTTTTACATTTCACGTTTTATAGGCCTTGTTACATTTGTCCGATTATCAATATGTGTTTTCCGTTTCGTTTTTCAGGTAATATTGTAGCGAATTCGGGGGGCAGTCCGAGATACCGTCACCACAGCCGGGACGCGAACCCGTATCTCCTGCAAGCGACAACGTTAACCAGTCGACTAAAGGGTCCGACCCGTTAGTCAAGGACCAACGTGTCTACTTATCCATGCACGTTACACTACTCCCCTCCTTCGGGAAGCGCGTCCCCGCGCTTAAGCATGTCAGCTTCTTCACGCCTCAGGGCGCCTACGCTTCCGATGGCCTTACGGTCGCTCCATCCCACTTCTGACACCAATGTAGCGAATTCGGGGGGCAGTCTGGGAGACCGTCGCCATGGCCGGGACGCGAACCTGTGTCTGCCGCTCCGCAAGCGACAACGTTAACCAGTCGACTAAAGGGTCCGACCCGTTAGTCAAGGACCAATGTGTCTACTTATCCATGCACGTTACACTATTTTCGCTTCTATTCAGGTTCGACCATGTCTCTTTGAAGTTTAAATTGTTTTAAAATAGTATTATAGTTGTTAAAATGTTAATAGTGGTGTCAGTCGTTTCCTAACAGACATACTAACATATGCAATGCATTAATATTTCAACTGGGTATTTATCTAGACAAAATACAGAGTTTAAAAATCAGCCGTCAGTTTGACCGCCCATGGTCGTTTTAGGTACGAGTGAAATCCCGGTCGTTCTAGTGTTAAGTGGCAGTTACACTTTAAGTCATTGTTGCACTTCATAACACACAACTGTCCTGCTAACGTGATGTGTGGTAAAATGATGAAGACAGCCAGATCAAATACAGTCTTCCTCCCATCACAGGCCGCCCTGCTGACTGCAGCCTGCATGCATATGAGACCACTGAGACGTGTCCAAAACGTTAACAAACAAGCCACTTGTGTTTTTCCCCCACATCATGCTTTCATTTTTACAGCTTTTTATGATCATATTAATGACAATATTGATGATCACTGTGGAAGAGATTTTTATAAAACCTGTCAGATGACGAAGAGCTGGGTTCCGATCATAAATGTGTATCATTAAAAGATATTATCATGGGCTGAAGTGAGAAAGGAGGGTGAAATTACTTCCTCGACGTGCTGCTGAAGGAGGAGCGCGGAGTGTGAATTGCAGATTTCCAGTGGTATACAGAATAGTTGTGAAGCCTTATTAGCCAACACGGCAGTAAAGTGTGTGTGTGTGTAGTTTGGGTGTGTGCCGTGTTGGTGTGCTGTGAAATCACTTGAACCTACTTCCCTGTTGGGAAACACGTGGAACAAGGGGACAAGCTAACTCACCTGTGAATCATATTGTGGGAATGTAAGTAAGCCAGTCCTAACAAGGCACCATGGGTAATGGCAGCGATTTCCACCTCTTGGAGCGGTTTCTTGTGAACTGAAGGGGGTGGGGAGAGAGAGACAAGGGAGGGATGAACGAGGACCCGTCAAAGATTCGGGGGTAAAACATCCAACATTATGTCTGTCTACACCTGAATGGTACACATGAAACCTCTGGAGTTTTTTTTTAAAATTTTCCCCCTTTTTCTTCCCAGTTGTACTTGGCCAATTACCCCACTCTTCTGAGCCGTCCCGGTCACTGCTCCAACCCCTCTGCCGAGCCAGGTAGGGCTGCAGACTACCACATGCCTCCTCTGATACATGTGGAGTAGCCAGCCGCTTCTTTTCACCTGACAGTGAGGAGTTTCACCAGGGGGACGTAGCGCATGGGAGGATCACGCTATTCCCCCCAGTTCCTCCTCCCCACTGAACAGGGGCCCAGACCGACCAGAGGAGGCACTAGTGCAGCAACCAGGACACATATCCACATCCGGCTTCCCACCTGCAGACACGGCCAATTGTAGGGACGCCCGACCAAGCCAGAGGTACCATGGAGATTCAAATTGGCGGTTGGTAGGCAATGGACCAGACCGCTACGTTACCCGGATGCCCCGAAACCTCTGTAGTTTAACGAGTACTCTGCCTACCGAGGCGACCTGCATGTGAGTTAATCACTTTAACGACCCTGTCACGCACAAAGCTCTTCATAGAGGTGTAGCTACAGAGTACAGCATGTCTGCTTCGCTAATAACTGAATAACAAAACACTCCTCTGGCCCGTGCCATCTGGCTGGGATCTGGGCTGTGAAAGCCCGGCCCCTGCGGACCGTCTGAGGACCACTGCTCTGTTGCAGGCTGTGAGATGAGGTGAAAGGTCACAGCACACCTATGACCGAGGAATTTCAGGGACTCTAAAATTACCTCATATACACACACACACACACACACACACACACACACACACACACACACACACACACACACACACACACACAAACACAGACACACACACCCCAAGTCAATGGGACAGGAAAACAGTTCAGATCCAGCCCTGTTATCTGGACCCTCACAACACTGCTGACTTCCTGTTCTGCCAGGATTTAATTACCTTCACCTGTTGTTCCAGTTCTAAAGTTTACCTTATTACATATCTGCATATCTGGCAGAACAGAAACCCAGCAAAGCTGTGTGTGTGTGTGTGTGTGTGTGTATGTGCGTCTCCCCAGAGTACTGGACTTTAGAACGATTGATCATATCAATACATTAGACAGACAGACAGACAGACAGACAGACAGATAGATAGATAGATAGATAGATAGATAGATAGATAGATAGATAGATAGATAGATAGATAGATAAACAAGAGTAGAATTGTGCTGTTTTGTGTATCTGTATTAGTAATGATTGTCTTGTATAATTAAACAGCATCAGGGGACTGTTGAACATTTGGTCTTTACAGTAATAATGTTTGCTATAATCCAAGTCTATGCAGAAGTGATGTGAGTACACATCCATCTCAGATGTTAGAACAGGAGGAATAATCTAAGCTCTCCTGACTGCCTGTTGTATTAGTTAAGAGAACAGCCACTGGCCACATGCCTGGCTGCTGCTGAGGAAATTGGTCTGTAAGCAAGTGGCAACTGTGCTGTACCAAACTGATCCGGGTTCAGTCATCACAATCTATGAGATGCTTTATGAATAAAATCTCTACTTGTCTACTTGCTTTTAAAACAGAGAAACTCTTTCATTAATATAAAAAAGAGGGCGTCCAGGTAGCCAATATTTTTTTCCTAAGATGAATCTGGAAAGTTCCCGCCCTCAGGCGCTAGGATTGGCCAGATCAGCCTGTCAGTCAACTTTTGGGATTCATCCTAGAAGAAATATATTCTTACCGTACACACAAAGTTAAGTTGGCACAGTTAGCTTGGTCGCAAATGTGGCTAATGGCTAACAATTAGCTAGCAAACATGGCTAGGGTTAGGGTTGTTGTGTGTTCGCATCGGCTTTGACTGACAAGCAGATCTGGCCAATCCTAGCGCCTGAAGGTGGGAACTTCCCGGATTCATCCTAGGAAAAAGTATTCGGGTCCGGATAGCATAGCGGTCTATTCCGCTGCCTACCAACATGGGGATCACTGGTTCGAATCGCCGTATTACCTCCGGCTTGGCCGGGCGTCCCCACAGACACAATTGGCTGTGTCTGCGGGTGGGAAGCCGGATGTGGATATGTGTCCTGGTTGATGCACTAGCGCCTCTTCTGGTCGGCCGGGGCGC
This sequence comes from Lampris incognitus, assembly GCF_029633865.1. NCBI lineage: Eukaryota > Metazoa > Chordata > Actinopteri > Lampriformes > Lampridae > Lampris > Lampris incognitus. The sequence goes on from NC_079211.1 coordinate 109,862,219, forward strand.
CTGTTCGGGGGGGGGGGGACTAGGGGGAATAGCGTGATTCTCCCACGTGCTACATCCCCCTGGTGAAACTCCTCACTGTCAGGTGAAAAGAAGCAGCTGGTGACTCCACATGTATCGGAGGAGGCATGTGGTAGTCTGCAGCCCTCCCCGGATCGGCAAAGGGGTGGAGCAGTGACCGGGATGGCTCGGAAGAGTGGGGTAACCAGCCTGATACAATTGGGGAGAAAAAAGGGGAAAGAATCCACAAAAAAAAAAAAAAAAGAAAAGAAAAAACAGACGTCTCTATGGACACATGTGAGTTACATGTGTGCAGTGACTGTATGTATGTGCATGCATGTGGTAACAGACACACTTACCCTCCAGTAGGTCTGATGCAGAGCCTAGACAGTACTCCATCACCAGCTGCAAGACACACAGACAGCAAGCACACAGTCACAGCCCGCCAATCCAACACTGACACAAGGTTCGCCGGGTCATTAAACATCTTGTTTCTACGAAGCTCAAAACAAGCTTCAAACTATTTTCTTTAATTTGAGCTGTCCTTTCAATATCAGCTGTAGGTCAATAAAACAGTTGAGTTTTGGGGTAAGTAGTCACAGATGTGTGAAGACCCTCTTTACTGCAAAAAAAAAACCCCATAAAATTTTGAATTATGTTCACAGTGGATGAATTTCTGGATTTTTATTTAACATGTACCTATAATATGCACAAACACAGGCCAAAAAAGAAGATTGGGAAGAGAGAGAGAGAGAGAGAGAGAGAGAGAGAGAGAGGAATGTCAAGAAGTGAGAGACTGACAGAAAGAGGAAGTAGACAAGGGGGTACACGTTGGAGTGCGGAGGTAAGAGGAGACAGAGTGATGCAGACAGGAAGAGATAAGGGACAGGCGACAGCAGAAAAGGGAGGAAAGAAAAAGAGCGGGAGGAGGGGAAGGGAAGCTCCCTCGACCATCAGCACCACCCGACTCCACTAACCCAGGCAGTGTTGTCCTTTAAGTAGCAGCCTTTGTATTCAATGGTGTTTGGGTGTCGCAGCTGTTCCAGAAACTTGACCTCCTTAATGATGTCCTGCCACTTCTGCCACACAAAAATTGAAACAAAACAAAGGCAGACAAACAAACAAGATAAGTTACCATTTGCATGCATCATGGCAACAAAACCCAACAGCACATTATCAATTGTCATTACAGATATGGCCAGAGATGGTGATGTAACAGGCAAGAGATGCAAGGGTCCTGCAGGCTTAATCATCATCATCATCATCATCATCATCATCATCATCATCATCATCATCATCATCATCATCATCATCAGCTGCTTCTCTGGGGTCGGGTCGCGGTGGCAGTAAGCTAAGTAGGGTATTCCAGACGTCCATCTCCCCAGCAACACCCTCCAGCTCCTCCTGGGGGATCCCAAGGCGTTCCCAGGCAAGATTGGAGATGTAGTCCATCCAGCGAGTTCTGGGTCCACCCCGGGGTCTCCTACCAGTTTGATGTGCCCGGAAAACCTCCAAAGGAAGGCGCCCAGAAGGCATCCTAATCAGATGCCTGAACCACCTCAACTGGCTCCTTTTGATACGAAGGAGCAGTGGCTCTACTCCGAGATCCTCACCCTATCTCTAAGGCTGAGCACAGACACCCTCCGGAGGAACTAATTTCAGCCGCCCTTTCGGTCACTGCCCAAAGCTCATGACCATAGGTGAGGGTTGGAATGAAGATTGACTGGTAAATTGAAAGCTTTGCCTTCCAGCTCAGCTTCCTCTTCACCACAACGGTCCGGTACAACGTCTGCATTACTGCTGATGCTGCACCAATCCGCCTGTCAATCTCCCGCTCCATCCTCCCCTCACTCGCTAACTAAACCCTGAGATACTTGAACTCCTTCACTTGAGGCAACAACTCATCTCCAACCCGGAGGGAGCAATCCACCATTTTCCAGTACAGAACCATGGCCTCAGACTTGGAGGTGCTGACTTTCACCCTGGCCATTTCACACTCGGCTGCAAACTGCCCCAGTGTGCGCTGGAGGTCACATTCCGATGAAGCCAACAAAACCACATCATCTGCAAAGAGCAGCGATGCAATTCTGAGGTTCCCAATACAAACACACTCCTCACCTTGGCTGCGCCTTGAGATCCTGTCCATGAATATCACACTGTTGGCTTCATCATAGCATCAAATACCACAGTGAGGCACGTTTATTTTTGCATCATATAACCTTTATAGGATGGCTACAAAGACAGGTGGACTGAATGACAAGTTAATTCCACAGCAGTAAACCGATGACAGGAGAAAAGGAGAATGGTTCTAGTTTCTCTCGAGACATTGGTACAGAAACATGACAGAAGCTTAGCCAACACTGTACGATGTGCAGCGTGGTGTCAGTACATCTCCAATGTCGGTTTTGCACATGTGGGCACTGCCGTATCCACAGAGGTCACGGTGTTCACAAAGCTTTCAATCACAGAGGACTGGATACAGTGTCAAAGGCCAAAGTACAGTGCTGTAAGGCTCTTTTAAACAAAACTAATGGTGTAAGAGTTGGGGCGTATCTAACTGTTTTCACCGGGCTGAGTCACAGAGGCTGAAACCATGGTCAAGGCCTTATAAATAAATGTGAAATGACACGAGAGTGTAACGCATGCACAAGTTTTTCTTACTTCAGTGGTCTGTTTGCCATTGTAGGACATCTTCTTGATGGCCACCACTTCATTGGAGTAGGAGTTACGTGCCTGAAGGAGAGAGAGAGAGAGAGAGAGAGAGAGAGAGAGAGAGAGAGAGAGAGAGAGAGAGAGAGAGGGAGAGAGAGAGAATAAAGGCACAGGGTTAACATGAGGACAGTCATCTCTCACAAGACATCACAGGACTGACTCAAGGTTTTTTTTACCCTGTGGCCATGAAGTCAGAGCTCTGCAGATGATCATCTAGCCTATTTTTACATCACACTTTGAGGAATTAGTATAACTAGTTAATTACTGTTCATCAAAACAGGACTTCTTCTTTCGGCTTATTCCCCGTTTTTCAGGGGTCGCCAGAGCAGATTTTAGTTTCCATCGGTACCTTGTGGGGACACAACACCGATGATGGCCGCTGTTAACCTGGGCCTTGACCGATCCAGTACAGAGCCTCGACTGATTCGGTATGGTCTTGTCAATCTGCATACTGATTTGGCAAAATGTTAGGTCGGATGCCCTTCCTGACACAACCGTTAACCCTACCAACGGGGGCACAGGTAAAGCGCTGGACGCCATCCCAGTATTCATGGACTTGCGGCCATGCCTGTCATCACGTTCATCAAAATAGGACAATGATGATAAATAGAGGGCGGCTTAGAAGGTTTAATTGATAATTCCATATGATCAGCAACCAATACTATGAACCATAGACAACTGACACGGTACAAGTAGTAAGAACGGTGGCATCTTAATGTAAAAGAAAATTTTTTTTTTGGATTTTCTCTAAATATCACAGCTCAGCTGTGCAAAGATGCTGACCAACATATCCAAAACGTCCCATTAGCAAACGCCTGAAATTCTGAACCATTTCTGTCTCAGTAAGTAATTTGTCTTCAACACTGAGTAATATGGGTCAGTTGTTTACCGATCCCCGATGGCAACTGACAACTTAACGACAACAGATCTGAAGGTCCACCAGACTGGAAATCAGGTAAGCAGCAAACAAATACAGACAATATCAGACAAAGCACTTACAGCTGAAGGCGAAATGTAGTTTCTTCTGTTAGCAGGAGGATTTTACTTTGTGAAAGGGAACGATTTTACCCTGAGCATGAATTGGTAGTTTGATGGGCTGGAACTGCATCACATATCAGCAGGTTCCACACATCACATGGGATGGAGGCAAGGCTGGATTACAGACCGGGCATGCTGGGCGAGTGCCCCGGGGCCCCGGACCACGAGGGGCCCCAAAAGGTCAGGGGTATTGTGTTCGCGTATAGTAGGGATCCCCAATCATACCCTACAAGAGATGTTTGTTCCAACACTGCATCGCAATGCAGGGCCCAAGCTAGTCTCTATTGATGCAGGGCTCCAAGCTACAGTCTCTACTGATGCAGGGCCCCAAGCTACAGTCTCTGCTGATGCAGGGCCCCAAGCTACAAAGTCTCTGTTGATGCGGGGGCCCCAAGCTACAGTCTCTACTGATGCAGGGCCCCAAGCTACAAAGTCTCTATTGATGCTGTGAGCTGCTATTCTCATCTCTGTTTGTTTTGCGATTCAAAATTGTGTTGTACTTTGTAGTCGCCATCCGAATCCCATGCAGATTGGCATAGCGTCGACTACCATGTTGAGTATTTGCATTAGTTTTACATTTAACAATGTTTAGTATTGTTTGCATAGTCTATCTGATGGGACGGGCGGGGGGGGGGGCAATGTACGTGCATGCCCCGGGGCCCCCTGGTGGGTTAATCTGACCATGGATGGAGGGTTAGCACAGAATCCTTCATAGCTGCTGCGTGAGGGTTCGCTGGTAGCCGTGTGTTCGAGATGCACCGCTGGAGTATACTATACCATGGTTTTAACCCCGGAGGATATTTAACCTCGGGGTCTGTTAGACTGAACTTCAGCCAAAGCGCACAACTCATCGCCATCCCACTCACAAACAATGGAAATGTTGTGTTGGGGAATCAGAGAGAATTACAGCGATGATGGAGCAGGTAGCGGGATATTTTCATTCGGTTTTATTGTCATCTGATCACCATGACCGCTTGTCCTCTCATGAATAGTAGTCACTCCCACTGGTTTAACACACAGAGGGTCGGCAACGGAAGGAAATACTGCGCCGCTGAAATACTGAAACACATTAAGAGCTAACTGCAACTGCAGCGGCTTGAACGTGTATCAATAATTACAGGAGGTTAATTCATACAACACAATTCTTCTTGTGCATTGAAGGCCCTGGGTGACATGCCTTCGGCACATTTTGAGCAAAGGGGGAGTTTCCCCTGTTCTGCACTTAGATGGAGTTCCCCCTTGAAGTAAAAAGGCCTCGTTCTTGCATGCATAAATCATGCATGCATGTACAACACTCTAAATAGCCTCGACTATGCATGCATACAGCACCAATCAAGTTATATGAGCAGTCTGTGCACACATTCCTCTCTTAGCCGTTGCACCGTCAAAGTCTCCTTTCATGTGTTTAGCCTCCAGCTAACTTGCAAGCCTGCATTAGCGCTGCACAGTTCTTTCTTACATAATTCCGTAGCAGAATATTGTGGAACAAAATATGCCCCCCCCCCACAAAAGAAATCCTCTTGTGATTAGGAGCCATAAGTGCATGAGTAGATGTGGTGAAACAAGCATGCAGTAAAACAAGATGGGAACTCGGCCACGGCTGCATCACTGAGGTCGAAACTGAATTCAACACAGCCAAGGCACCTCTCACTTTCGATTTAAACCAGTTTTGTTTTTGTGTTTGCTTTTCCCCTCTTTTTCTCCCTAATTGTACCTGGCCAAGCCGTCCCGGTCTCTGCTCCACCCCCTCTGCTGGTCCGGGGAGGGCTGCAGACGACCACATGCCTCCTCTGATACATGTGGAGTCGCCAGCCACTTCTTTTCACCTGACAGTGAGGAGTTTCGCCAGGAAGACGGGAGGATCACACTACCCCCCCTTCCCCCTCCCCCCTGAACAGGCACCCCCACCGACCAGAGGAGGCGCTAGTGCAGCGACCAGGACACATACCCACATCCGGCTTCCCAACCGTAGACAAGGCCAATTGTGTCTGTAGGGACGCCCGATCACGCCAGAGGTAACACAGGGATTCGAACCGGCGATCCCTGTGTTGGCAGGCAATGGAGTAGACCGCCACGCTACCCAGGCGCCTGTTAAATCAGTTTTAATTGTAAAACTATAACTCATATGCTAATGACAGAGCATTCCAGCCACGAGTCGCTGCGTTAATAAGTATTACACTTTCAATACTTGAATCGTGAGGAAAATGTACTTCCTGTACTGACGGAATTTGAACTGAATGCAGCCCCGGTGAGCTTACACTGAAGGCCGTTTGGCAAGCAGCTTACGCCAGCAGTGTACCAGTTGTGATGCAAATAGCAGAAGTGTGTCAGTGAGCACAGCGTTGGCATTAGGGAGGGATTTAGCTGAATGGTAGACCGTGCTAGCCAGACGGGTTTGTTCATCATGGCCACTGCTGATGGACTGGAGTTCTGGTGTGTGTGTGTGTGTGTGTGTGTGTGTGTGTGTGTGTGTGTGTGTGCGCACACACGTTAGTGACAGGGGATAGATGGGAATAGTAATGCCATGCCAGCCCAGAAAATCCTTGCTCTACTATTGCCAGCTTCCCTCTCCCTCTGCTGAGAGAACAGCTGTCTTATGGAGCAAGAGTCGAGGCTTATCACCCCCACCCACCCCAAACCCTGCAGCTGGAGATGCTGAGGGGATGAGGCGGGAATGAGGAGGCGATCGGGGGGGGGGGCAGATGATAAGAGATGAGAGGGGAGGAGAGTGAGGACGGAAAGGGAGAGGAGAAGAAGAAAGGGGAAGACTAGGAAAGAGAAGACACAGGAGAAAGGGCACAGGAGAGGAAGAGGATGCTGGTGAAGAAGAGAGGCGAAGGAAGAGAGAAGAGAAGAAGGGGAGGAAGCTCACAAAGGAAAAGAGCAGGAAAGAGGAGAGGGTGTAAGGATGCAGAGGGAGGAGATGAGGAAAGAAGACGAAGAGTGAAGGAAAGGAGAGGGAGGACAGGGCAGGAAAAAGAGAGCGGAGACACACACACACACACACACACACCTTTACGCAGCTTTAGAATCAAAGGCTTGATGAGTAATTAGTGATGATGAGATTAATAATAAAAGGCAACAGAGAAGAAACTGCCGAGAGGGGAATCTGGAAATCCACTTACTGGCACTCAGTGAGCCATGGTACACCGGACCACATTCCCAGTGAGTGTACAAATCAACGAGTCAATGTATCAATGTGTAGGGGAACTAGTTAGTAAGTAAATCAACTTTCTGCTTTGATGATCGGGGAGGCGTGTTGAAAGGGCGAACGCCGCTACGCTGTTGCTGGTAGCACAGAACTTTAACGGACCAGCACTCCCACGATGCAGCGGCAAAGCCTCTCCAGAGGAAGCAGGTTCACTCCAGCGCCATCTTGGAAACGCTGCAGGGCGGTAATTTATTTATTTTGGATTTTTACCGCCTTTTTCTCCCCAATTGTATCTGGCCAATTACCCCACTCTTCTGAGCCGTCCCGGTCACTGCTCCACCCCCTCTGCCAGTCCGGGGAGGGCTGCGGACTACTGCATGCCTCCTCCGATACATGTGGAGTCGCCAGCCGCTTCTCTTCACCTGACAGTGAGGAGTTTCACCAGGAGGACGTAGCACGTGAGAGGATCACGCTACTCCCCGCAGTCCCCCCCCCCCCAAACAAGCGCCCCGACCGACCAGAGGAGGTGCTAGTGCAGTAACCAGGACACATACCTACATTCGGCTTCCGACCCGCAGACACGGCCAATTGTGTCTGTAGGAGCGCCCGACCAAGCCGGAGTTAACACGGGGATTCGAACTGGCGATCCCCGCGTTGGTAGGCAACGGAATAAACCGCCACGCCACCCGAGAGAGAGCGCTGTCTCACCTATGATTTAAACCGTCTCTGGCTGCAGCAGAAGAAGATTCAAACGGCGTGTGAACCGGACGGCACTGAGCCAGTCAGTGAGTCAACCAGCTGATCGTGCAACGCCACGTGATGCTGAAGCTTTGCAGTGCCACATCTCCGTCTCCCGTTTAGAGAATTGAGAGGGCAAGGTGACACGGGATTGTTGCTATTTGAAAACAAAATCCCAAAATGCATTTCAGGTATCAAAGCAAATGGCTCAGTGAATTAAAAAGCAATTTCAGTGTTCATACAGTACATTTTGGTGTACACTGTGTTCGTTGGGGCTGTATGTAAAGGCTCTATTAAAGGGGCTTTACTGTATAGCTTTAAACTTAATCATCACCTTTTTGCATGACGAAGTACAAGTGTCAGGTGCTAATAACTTTTCTTAAAATAAATAAATAAATCGGGTGTCTGGATAGTGTGGTGGTCTATTCCGTTGCCTACCAACACGGGGATCGCCAGTTCGAATCCCCATGTTACCTCTGGCTTGGTCGGGTGTCCCTACAGACACAATTGGCCATGTCTGCGGGTGGGAAGCCAGATGTGGGTATGTGTCATGGTCGCTGCACTAGCTGCTTCTGTGTTCAGTTGGGGCGCCTGTTCGGGGGACTGGGGGGAATAGCGTGATCCCCCCCACGTGCTACATCCCCCTGGCGAAACTCCTCACTGTCAGGTGAAAAGAAGCAGCTGGCGACCCCACATGTATGGGAGGAGGCATGTGGTAGTCTGCAGCCCTCTCCAGATCGGCAGAGGGGGTGGAGCAACAACCGGGACTGCTCGGAAGAATGGAGTAACTGGCCAAGTACAACTGGGGAGAAAAGGGGGGGGGTCTATGATTTAAAGCAGATTCAAGTTTTTCAAAACATAATCCAAAACTTTTAAGGATTTACTGCAACTTTCAGGAATTTTACAGGCCACAGGGGGGACCCATGGGGGTTAATGGGGAACATCCAGCCCATTTGTTAAAAACATGACGGGTGACTCACAAAGTAGACGGCCCCGAAGCTGCCATGGCCGATCTCGTGCAGGTCGCAGAACACGTCCTCGGGATCGTCTTTGAAGAAGAGGTCGGCCAGCTCGGGGTCCTTCAGCGCCCCTTTCCGCGCAGACGACGGCATCATGCGCTGCACATGGGCTAGGCACCGGGGACCGTGGTCTCACACACGCTACTGCTGCTGCCGCCGCCAGACGTGTACGACGGGGCCGGCATTGGCCAGCTGGACCTGTAGGGTGAGGTGATAAGACGCACATGAGCACACACATGGACAAGCCCACAGACAAATACAAGCACAGACACAGACAGACACACAAAGAATGGATTTAGGAGAGAGAGACAAACAGAGAAAAAGAGGATACAAATTAATGACATATTTGTTACATATACACTGATGAGCCAAAACATTATGACTAGTGGTCATAATGTTTCAGGTGAACCGAATAATGTTGGTCATCTCCATACAAGGGCACAGGTCAAGGTCTGGGTAGATTAGATAGTGAGGGAAAAATCAGTTCTCGTAGTCAGCGTTTTGGATGCAGGAGTAAAGACCCGAGCGAGTTTGACAAGGACCAAATTGTTCAGGCCAGATGACTGGGTCAGGGCATCTCTGAAACGGGAAGGCTTGCGGGGTGCTCCCTGTCAGCAGTGGTGAGCACCTACCGACAGTGGTCCAAGGAGGGAAAACCACAAACCGAGCAGAGCGTTGGGCACCCAAGGCTCATCGATGCACGAGGGCAATGAAGGCCCGTCTGGTCCCGACCGACAGAAGGTCTACTGTGACACAAGTCACAGAAAATTGTTACGATAGTTATGGGAGGAATGTGTCACAACACACACCGCACCCTACTGCGTATGGGGCTGTGCAGCCACAGACCGGTCAGAGTGCCCACGATGACCCCAGTCCACCGTCGAAAGCTCCTACAATGAGCACAAGAGCAGAAGAAGGTCGCCTGGTCCGATTCGTCCCATTCTCTTTTAGATCACGTGGATGGCCGTGTTGTGTGGGCTGTTTACCTGGGGACTGGATGGCACCAGGATGCACTGTGGGAAGACGACAAGCCGGTGCTGGGAAACTCTGGGTCCGGCCATTCATGTGGATGTCAATTTGATACATGCCACCTACCTAAACACCGCTGAAGACCAGGTACAACCCTACATGGCAATGGTATTCCCTGAAGGCAGCCTCTTTCAGCAGGATGATGCCTCCTGCCTCATGGCACACTCTGTTCAGGAACGGTTTGAGGAACATGATGAAGTGTTCAAGGTGTTGCCCTGGCCTCCAGATCTCAATCCGATCGTGCGACTGCGGGACGTGCTGGAATGGACTTGTCGGTCCACCTCGAAACTTACGGGACTCGAAGGATCTGCCGCTAATGTTTATGGTGCCAGATACAACAGGGCACCTTCAGGGGTCTTGTAGAGTCCTTGCCTCGGTGGTTTGGCACTGCTTTGGCGGCACATGGAGGACCACCAGCATATTAGGCAAGCGGTCATAATGTTTTGGTTCATCAGCGTATATCATTAATGTACTTAATACGCTTTGAGTTGGGTTTCCATGTCTCCATATGGTCACTTCCAAACTTGATACTTCTGAGAAAGCAAAACAGACAGATTGTGCGATAAATAAATGCAAAGATGAGCTCAAACTGCAAATAACCTGTGGCATAAATATCGTACATGCATGCCGACAGGCACGACTTATATGGGGCAACACTGTTCTGGAAAATGTCCAGCCGTTCTCTGGTTATGTCTAACCTTTACCACATGCTCGACCTGACCTCGTTCCAGCAACACACATATCCATAAGTGTGTGTGTGTGTCCCATGTACAATGCAAATGGGAAGGGGAGGAAAAAAAGGACAGTCATTTGAGGACGGCTCACTGTCTGGTTCTGTAGCTCATCCACACACAAAGTCCCAATAACACAAACTCACACCACATTCACACAACTACAAACTACACACACACACACAATTAGCAGCTGAAGCTGAGTCACTATCCCATCGTTTCCACATATGCACAATGTGTCATGTTTGCCTGTCTGTGCGCGCACGCACACACACACACACACACACACACACACACACACACACACACACACACAGCGCTATGGCAGCAGGCAGGGTTGTTGTGCGTCACAGGGCTGCAGACAGGCCATCGAGTGTGTACACAGCCTGGATGCCCTGATCCAGTTAGCCTTGCAGTGAGAGAGACACGCAAACACACACACACACACACGATGCTCAGACTCCCGTGCACAATACTCCTTCGCTCTTTATATCTGCACATACATGGGTGAAGATGAAGACAGCACATCAGGCTCCAGAGGCCAGCCCCAAAGAGCAAGCTGACATACAGGCAGAGACAGTAACACGCGCGGGCACCCAGACACCGAGCATCAGCATCACCACATCTGCCTGCTCTTAAAGGGGTCTCAGCCGGCACAGTGCTTCTAAATATATCCCTCTTAGACTCGCAACCAGAAGATCTGCATGCAAGAAGTAGCAAAGTTGCTGCTGTTAACAAGCAATATGGCAGACCGAGCTGGCAGAAGACCCCTACTAACAGACATGACATCATTCACAGCCAGAACTCTGGTTTGTTCATGTGTTTTTGTTTGGTTGGTTGAGAACTTGCTGACATAATAACACTGGTGACCATTTTATTCCATTCGCTCTCTGGGCTGTAGGGTGGTCAAACGCCACTGAAGTTACTGCAGTGTCCACAGGAGTCAGTAAGTCCAACACAAAAACGACAATACTCAGGATTGTAGCGGACGACACAGAACTAGACTGTGTCGCAGTGGACCAGGTGATGAAAGATGACGGCTTCACACTTTGAGTCGAGCGGTATTACCTAAAGGTGTAACGATCCATCAGTCCAGATCGATGGATCGACTCCTCAGTTTCACCAGCGGGACGTAGCACGTGGGAGGATCACGATATTCCCCCCAGCCCCCCCCCCCAAACAGGCGCCCCGACTGACCAGAGGAGGCGCTAGTGCAGCGACCAGGACACATATCTACATCTGGCTTCCCACCCGCAGACACGGCCAATTGTGTCTGTAGGGACGTCCGACCAAGCCGGAGGTAACACAGGGGTTCGAACCGCCGATCCCCGTGTTGGTAGGCAACGGAATAGAGCGCCACGCCACCCAGAAACCCAGGAATAGTTTGTTTTTCATTTAAATGTCTGGAAGAGTCTATTAAAAACGGTCAGATCATAATTTTTGTTGCTTTTTGTGAGTTGACATAAATGTAAGTGATCATGTTAAATGGACATACGATATCGTATCATATCGACTGCAGGCCCCTGAATCGAATCGAAATCGTATCGTGGCAGAATTTGTCATATCAGCAAATATCATATCGTTGTCCAAAGCATCGATATAATACCTTATTGTGATGAAATGTGTGACTTACACTCTAGTGTTACCTGTACCATGACGCATGGCATCCAAGTTTCTCCCCCTTTCAGGTGCATGTCAGACTGCGATATATCGAATCTTAGCAAATATTCAAGTATTATTATCTTTAGGGATCTAAAGAACAGAAATTTAGGGATCTAAAGAACAGAAATTGCAGTGGAATGTATAGCTATCCCTTACTGGTCAGAATTCAAAGGAGGAGGTAGGGATTTCTTGCCTTGCTCAAGAGCATGTCTAGAGACAGACACGTGGTGGACGATGCTAGGCAGCCAGCCAGGCCAACGTCTGCCCTCTGAGAAGCGGTGTTAAGGCGCCCTTCATATATTTTAATTTAGAACACTTTTGGTTGATCACTTTCTACATGCTGACAGCTATCAAGTTAGGAGATGCACCGAGGAGAAAATCTGATATCTGTAGTTGAGTTTCCATCCACACGTTTTTATGCGCATTTTCAATTTGCACATAAAAACACCTGAGTAGAAATGCCGAACATCCGGAAAAAAAATCGCGAAATATCGAAAAAATAGTTTTACACTTGGGGGAAGTGGAAAAGTTGGTGTTTCAATAAAAGGTACATGTGACTAAGTCCAATGTTAACAGATTCAGCGAATAAATGACGACTTCCGCTCCACTGGAGATGAAAAATGGCGGCAGACTAAAACATCAGGCATGTGTGGACCGAGGGAGACTGTACTGTTCCTTGAATGTCAGTTGTTCAAAACTCCATTTCCATTGCCCCTGTGCTCTCCATCACCAAGCTTTCCATCACGTTTTCCTTCGTTTGAGGTTTGACTGGCGCTCTTTTAATTACGTCATCTCATTGTACCCTCTTCTTCTGCAGCGGTATAATGGTACCTGACTGGAGACTTAGTGCCACCTACTGCTTATCTTGATAAATAAACTCTTAATATTCTCATAACGCGCATAAATTCGCATTTTCTTTTGCCAGTTTTGTGAAGATTCGGTTAAAATGTGTGATAAACGTGGATGGAAACCCGACTTGTGACTGCTCTAGGTGCTGTAAAGAGACAGAATGCCTTCTGTCAGCCAGTCAGGGGAGTTGTTTGCAAGCCAGCGTCTCCATTGGTCCCCACTTGCTGTCAATCAGTTTGTGTGTTTACAAGGCTCTTCGGCAGAAGGGAGGGCCGGATTCTTTAGCAGCATGTTTTCAAAATATAACTGCATAGCTCTTGCTAACTTCCACCCGGGACTGCTTACTGCACCTTTAATTTCAGGAATCAGGAACATGTATTTGTCATTTAATTTCATGCACTTGTGTAAATGAAATCAAATTAAATATAATTTCCCTCAACCCACAGCAGTGCAACAGACAAAAACAAATCCAAAACACCTACAAGAACACATATATCCAAACTACAAAAAACTACAAAACTAAAATAAATAAATACATATATCCAACATTAAATAAAATTTTAAAAAAATCACCGTCCAAGAGAGTGAACGCCAGCCAGGATGACTGTCAGAACTGAGTTTAAGCTAGGCTAATCAGTACCAGGGGTGTTGAAATGCTATATTTGTAAAAATCTGGGCAAATACACAATCGTGAGAGGCACAGAAACAGGTTTCCTGAAAGAAAAATGAAATAGCTGCTCATTTGGAAAGGTTATCATGTATTATTTTACTTCTGTTAGTGTACCAAATAAAATGGCACCAGTGAAGTTGTGTCACCTTGGGTGATATCGATATCTGGTCTGACCCATGGACTAACTGGCTTTGGTCTAGTTAGTTTCTTAGTAATAATGCCCTTCTAATTTAAGGTTCACAATCACCTCACACAATGAAATAGTATGGGTATATTATACATTTCCTGAATCTTTACAGTCCTGTGAGTATTCCAGTTTTTGTGTTTTGTGTCCCTGATATTCCTAGATGCCACAGGGCTAAAAGAAAGTATATAGTTTAGGCGAACATTGCAGAAAGATGTGTGTTATTGACGGGTTGAAGAGCTCAAGTGACCTCTATATTTGTGAGAAATATCCACAACAGGGCTTGAATGAAAGCTAAGAAGGTCCCCTTTAAAATGATACCAAAGACAATATTATAGAACATTGAAAAATGTCCTGACCATGAGGCTAAACCAGGATATGCACCAGCGTCTAAAATGCAATTTACTTTAGGGGGTGGTTAACTTCATGAGCTGATAACTGTGATACAGCTGCCACTCAGAAATGGTTATCATACCAAAATATCATCTACAGACATGGATCCTTTCAAAAATTATAAGTAAGTTTTGCCACCTTGAGTGTACCGAAATAGGAAATTTTGGGCTCTGGCCCATGGACTATGCCGGTCTGCATGGGCTAGCAGTTAGCTCAGCCTGCCCCGCTTCCGCATCCTGTCAGACCGCCCTCGGTGTTTCCTCGTCGGGTGCAGCTCCAGGCTGGACCGTGGTCCTTGGGCCCACTGGACGCAGCAGACCCGGCTCCCTCAGCCGATCCAACGCCAGCTGTCCCAGCCAGACACCTTCGACACACCTTCCCGCACTCCACACTGCCAGACCGCCCTCGGTGTTATCAGAACTGCCGGTCTGCATGTGCTAGCAGTTAGCTTAGCCTGCCCAGTTGTCAGACCACCCTCGGCGTTTCCTCTTTGGGCACAGCTCTGGGCAGGGCGAAGACACAAACCCAGAAGCGGTCAAAGGCACTGCATGGACGGCACTGGGTGAAGCCGCCGCAAACTAAGTTCGCACCGCCATCTTGCCTCACCGGTACTGGGGGAGGCCGCTGCAAACGTGACTTTGCGCCGCCATCTTCCCACACCGGAAGTGGAATTTTTCCATTGGCAAAAGTGAAGTAAACTAATAATCATGACAGAAACAAGTCGCTAGCTACATCAAAACTCACCTTTGGTTCCAAGACATGATCAGAATTGTTTTTAATTGATCAGCATTAGCATTTCTTCAAGAAAACTCTGGGGAATTTTTTTTTGGCAACAACGTCAAGAAAACGAGTCAATAGCTCAGTTGAAAATGTGTTTACAAAGGCGGGTTTTGACTTAGCAACCTTCTCAGTTTTTGAAAAGAGGTCGTTAATGAGCCG
This sequence comes from Lampris incognitus, assembly GCF_029633865.1. Classification (NCBI taxonomy): domain Eukaryota; kingdom Metazoa; phylum Chordata; class Actinopteri; order Lampriformes; family Lampridae; genus Lampris; species Lampris incognitus. The sequence goes on from NC_079211.1 coordinate 109,877,331, forward strand.
GTTTTCACCAACAAAACAAACAAGGCTGAAAAGCTGACACACACACACACACACACACACACTCTGTGAGCGGGTCGCCCCAGAGGTCGGAACAGCAGGGCCCGTTGTGTTACACTACATCCAGACCGAGAAATCAATTTCACGAACCTGAGCTTTCTTTTCTCACAAAGGATGCCCTAGATTACACTCGGAAGCCATGTCGGGGCCATCATGTAAACAGCAGACGGGGTCACGGTTCACCTGGCTGCATAACACAATGTCTGCACGTGACACGTGCACGGCTTCCACGTGGCAGCCGTCGCTACGTCATTCTGTCCGTCTTTTAAGTTGTCTCTCCAAAAAATGAGTAAAATAAACTCGACATATCTTTCCCTGCTAGAAGAAGTAAAGCCTCCTTCCTCTGATGGGGTGTGACTAGAGACCAAATGTATGGGGACCAACAGTGGCGGCTGGTGAAAACATTTTTGTTTGGGGGGGGGCGCAGTTTACCTTGGCGCAGCACACCTGACAGCTGCTTCAATGTCCACACAGGCACAGAGTTATTAATAAGGACAATGTAGGCTATAGATTTTATCAGGGTTCGTAGACGGTGGATGATTGACAGTGGAGACGAGGCGTCGTGGTAGGTGTGAACATGATTGACAGCCACGAGAATTGTCCAATCACATTAGATCAAAAAACATTAAAACAATACCAATTCACTGCCAATAAAAGTGGGAGTGTCTGGGGCGCACAGAACTGCACCCCCTGGAAAATCTGAAGAAACCAATCAGACAGCAGCTTCAGGTCACTTGCTCACCACAAGTTTGAGGCCTTACATAAGGTATGGTTTGGCTGGTGCCCCTCAACCGGGAAGTATATCTATCCAGACAGAAATCAAGCAAATACCATTTGGAACCAATATTTAATGACTGCTAACAGGCGCTCACAGACTGAAAAACACGTTTATTTCATAATTATTTGCATTAAACAACTAAATTCTATTTAACATGTTTAGCGGCCTGTCCAGCGTGTCTCTCCGCCTGCCGCCCAATGACTTCTGGGATAGACTCCAGCATTCAATTATATTTAACATGTTTAGCGGCCTGTCCAGCGTGTCTCTCCACCTGCCGCCCAATGACTTCTGGGATAGACTCCAGCATTCCTGTGACCCTGAGAGCAGGATAAGTGGTCTGGATAATGGATGGATGGAAGTAGATTTTCTTCTCTTGCTGTTTGAAGGGGGCGGCGCCCCGGCGCCCCGTACTGGCCAGCCACCACTGGAGACCCAACACTTTCCATGTCATGTGCTTGCTGTAAGTCTTTTCCCCACATTGTTGACTTCATGTTCAAGGCAGTGATGAAAGCGTGTGCGGGTCAGATGCCTGCATATGAGCACTGCTTGCTGCAGCACACCCATCAGTGGTCTCCTTCATGGCTAAAGGTTGTGAGTGAGCTGTCAGTGATGTGCTGTGTTATTAACTGACATGTAAAATTGATCTGAAAATGACACGGGTTCCACCACCGCTCAGGAGACCAGGAAGAAAGAAAAGAAACCGAAACGACAACACAACTCCCGCAACACCTGCTGGATGAGTGAGCGACATGCAGTGTGTGTGTGTGTATATTAAACATTGTCTGTGTTTGTGTTCAGTGTGTGTGTGTGTATTAAACATTGTCTGTGTTTATGTGTGTGTGTAAAGCGTGTGTGTGTGCACATATTAAACATTGTCTGTGTGTGTGCGTATTAAACATTGTCTGTGTTTGTGTTCAGTGTGTGTGTGTGTATTAAACACTGTCTGTGTGTGTGTGCGCGTATTAAACATCGTCTGTGTGTGTGCGTATTAAACATTGTCTGTGTGTGTGTGTATTAAACATTGTCTGTGTGTGTAAAGTGTGTGTGTGTGTGTATTAAACCCTGTGTGTGTATGTATTAAACACTGTGTTCAGAGTGTGTGTGTGTGTATTAAACATTGTCTGTTTGTGTGTTCAGTGTGTGTGTGTGCATTCAAGTGTGTGTGTGTGTGTGAGAGAGAGAGATAGAGAGGAGAGATAGTTGCATCAGCCCCGTCTGTCTCTCTGTATGAGCTCTCCTGATGAAAACTGGAATACACACACACACACACACACACACACACACACACACACACACACACACACACACACACACACACACACACACACACACACACACACACACACACACACACGCGTGGAAAATGGCAGAAATAGTGAAAATGGCAGAAATAGCAGCATGTGCCTAGAAAGAGTAAGAGGGTCAGGGAGCGAAGAGGTGAGAGTGGGATGAAAAAGCTGAAGGTGGGGAAAAGGACAGATGGAGGGAGAGAAATAAGGCGAGAGAGAGAGAGAGAGAGAGAGGGAGGAAAGATATGGGGGAGATAAACAGGAGAGAGAAGACAGGGAGAGAGGGACAGGAGGTGAGGATGAGGGAGAGGACAGAGAGAGAGTGAGAGACTGACAGACAGACAGAGAGAGGGGGCGAGAGCGAGACAGAGAGAGAGAAAGATAGGGAGAAAAGATAGGGGAGAGATAAACAGGCAAGAGAGACAGAGAGCGACGAGGTGAGGATGAGAAGATGAGGGAGAGGACAGAGACAGAGAGAGAGGGCGAGAGAGACAGTGAGAGAGTGAGACAGAGAGAGAGAAAAGATAGGGGAGAGATAAACAGGCAAGAGAAGACAGAGAGAGACGAGGTGAGGATGAGAGGATGAGGGAGAGGACAGAGACAGAGAGGGAGGGTGAGAGAGAGAGACAGAGGGAGAGCGAGACAGCGAGAGAGAGAGGATAGATCAAAGGCACGGGGTAAACATGAGAGAGAGAATGACGGAGGTATAAACAGAGTAAACGAATGAGAGAGTCATGTGTTCAGGCTGAAGAATCCGCACACCTTCTCAGCCCGTTCCCCTCCCCCCTCCTCCTCCTCCTCTCAGATCTGTAATGTGATGCAATGTAGCAACAACAGGTTGAAACACAGGCTGTTACCAGCAAAGACTAAAGGTTGGGACATCTCACTCTGTCTGTGCAGGTGTGTGTGTGTGTGTTTGTGTGGTCACTGTGCACTTATGACTGGTATTACACAGAGAGAAAGGTGATTAGGAAAACAGCTTAGACAGATTATAGCCTTACAGTGTGTGTGTGTGTGTGTGAGCGTGTGTATGTGTCCACATGCATGTTAGTAAATGGGTGTGTGCATTTGTGTTTGAATTCATTGTTAATTGGTGCACCCATATGTGACTGAATGACACTCTACTGCGTGTGTGTGTTTGTTTATGTGCAAGGTGATGGGGTGTGTTTTAGCAATCACGCTGCATTAGACGTTATCATATGAGATAATAGGCTAACAAGGCCTTCACGTGCACCCCCCCTCCGCACACACACACATGCGCGCACAACCCCAGTGGGACACCCCCCCTGCCCCCACCTGGGGGCCCCAGGCTGTGCTGGCACGAGTGTTGATGTGCCGGTGTGTTTTCACGAGTACGTAGAATGTGTCCATCAGGCTGGGGAACATTCTAGAGCTCAAACCTGCACGGCCACTGGGACCCAAACCTCCAAGCCCCCGTAGAGCGAGAACGAGAGGGGGAGAGGGAGAGAGAGAGAGAGAGAGAGAGAGAGAGAGAGAGAGAGAGAGAGAGAGAGAGAGAGAGAGAGACACCTTTGTAACTGTGCAAATCTACTGGACGATGACGAAAACAACTGACCAAATACCAGAATTATCATCGACTTTCTGTCGGTCGACAAGATGATTGACTGGTTCAGTCAAATGAATACGCGCGCACGCACGCACAGGCACACGCTCCACTGACAGCCACGTGTTATTACAAGCTAGACAACGAGGGACTTGGCAGGAAGACGAGGCTCCCTCCCTCTTCGTGTGTGTGTGTGTGTGTGTGTGTGTGTGTGTGTGTGTGTGTGTGTGTGTTTACGCACACGAGCAAAACAAGACTCAACATTTACGTTGTGTAAGCTTCACTATCTGTCGCAACACGTTACTTCTCATCTCTCCTCCAGTCCTCTGCAACGACCATGGCGGTCATTTTGACGGTTTGGGATTTTCAGTTTAATAACTTCGTGAAAAAAGACACAGACCTGCCGCTCCCCGAATGCTCCTAAAACTGCATATATTTATAAAATGAGTTTTAGATCAATTGCACACAAAAAGTTATCAGATCTACCTAAAACGACCATCCGCGGTCAAAATGACGGCGCGTAATTTGCGCGTGATTGTGCGCGTCATGTGACTATTTACGACGTGTGTTGGTCGCGTCATTTCCTGCGTGAAGTTCGTTGCTCTGTTCTAGAAACACACTAGCGCCCTCCAGTGCAGAGAAATAGTCTACACTTGATTTCTGATTATTGCCAACATGTCTGGTTACAGACGCACCATGACCACCACCGAGGCGTTGCAGTATTTACAGGCGTTGGACAGCGGCCATTCTAAATTGTTTAAAAATAGTATTAAAGTTGTTAAAATGTTAATTTTGGTGTCAGTTAGTTTCATAACAGACATACTAACATATGTAACGCATTAATATCTCAACTGGGTATTTATCTTGACAGAATATAGAGTTTAAAAATCGGCAGTCATTTTGACCACCCACGGTCGTTTTAGGTAGGAGGGAAATCCCGGTCGTTCTTTAACACTTCTTTTCTGACCCTTTTTCCATCACTGTAAAGAACCACGTAGCAAGAAACCAGTTTTATTATTTATTCTCTCCTTCTCTGAGTTTGACTGTATTCTATCTGAACTATTGCAGGGCTGCAGTGGTGTGTGTGTGTGTGTGTGTGTGTGTTCCTGAGAGTGATTGCTTACATGTGAGAGTGTGTGTGTTGTGTGCATGCTGTAGTGCACATGCAATATGTATGTTATATGTATATGTATGTTAAAGCTTGTGCGTCCATGTGTCAGCATTCCAGTGTGTGTGTGTGTGTGTGTGTGTGTGTGTGTGGGTGTGAGTGAGTGAGTATCAGCGCACATATGTAATGTGTTTGTGTGTTGTAGCGTGCAAACGCAGGTGCATGTGTGTGTGTGTGTGTGTGTGACAGCGGGAGGCTGGGTGCTCATATGAGTCAGAGCATGTGGGTGTGTGCACGTGTATGTATATGTGTTTGTGTGCCTATGTGTGTCAGTGTATGTGTAGCCGGGGGCATTAGCGGCTTACTGGCCCCCCTCCCTCCCTCCCCCCCTCGCGGCTCTGGGCAGGAACAGGAATTAGACAGACTGTGGGAATTCTTACCGGGATCCAAACTGCCTGCTCCAATCACACATGAGAAGAATGGTAAAACTGCCAAACTGTGTGCCGAGATACAGAGCGAAGGCAGGGTGTGTGTGTGTGTGTGTGTGTGTGTGTGTGTGATTGAGAAAGAATTACAATTATGTAATGTCCCAGTGCGCTTTACGCCTATCATGATATTACAGAGAGAGTGGGATTAGAGCTTTGGAGCAGTGTGTGTGCGTGTGTGTGTGTGTGTGTGTGTGTGTATGGATTCGAGCCTGAGCCCCATAAAAAGGGGGGAGGGGATCAATGTACTTCAATAAACCCCTTGTAGTCAAAGCCACAAAAACCGGGTTGGGGGGGTGGGGGCAGATATAACCGCACACGTCGACCCAACGCAAGCACCCTTGAGATGCTGCGAGTGTGTGTGTGTGTGTGTTGTGTGTACACACATTTGCTGCGTGAGATTAAATGGGTCAGTTCTCATTACTAATACTATAGGGGGCGTTGTGCTGGGTGCTGCGGGGACTGGCAGGAGTATTAAAGTGGTCTTAATGTGATCAGTTTGTTTCTTCCCCTGGAAGGTAGAAGAGCAACGAGGAAGATGAGGAAGATGAGGAAATCTGCACTTGGGAAGCAGGTGAAGCATTTGCATAAACATGACATGCCTGCACACTCACTCACGCGCCACACACACACACACACACACACACACACACACACACACACACACACACACACACACTCACTCACTCACTCACTCACTCCACACGCACACACACACACACACACACACACACACACACACACACACACACACACACACACACACACACACACACACACACACACACACACACACCTAGACTTAAAGTTTCTCATTGACTCTGGTAATGATTCTCTCTACCATCCAACGTGCAATCCCACTTCTGCTCATCGATCAGCGGACTTGGCGATCCCGACCGGCGGCCGTCTCCCGACGGTGCAGCCACCCTGGCCGGGCGGTCTCGATGTGGCAAGGACAAGAACATCTTCAGCGACCCCAATGAGCAGCAACAGTGACTGTACACACCTGAGCCCACACAACGTCCAACCGAGTGATAATGACTTTAGGAAAACCCCGCAAAAACACACAAACAATGACAACAAGTGCGGGCCAGTAAACAGGGCACTCCGAATGAACCGGAAGTGGAAAGTCTTTCAAACGGTAAACAACGCGAGAATTATTTGGGATCCAACAGCAAAGCCAAAAGGTACATTAGGTGGGCACCTGTATATACGAAGCTGAAAGTCCGAAAGGGATCAGATAAATCATGTTATCCGAGTCCAACTTGGATTTCCTCTGTTTATCTGAAACTTGGCTTTATGATAACTCCCCATCTGCTGTTCTACAACTTCCGGGTTGTACCATTTTCAGGAAAGACCGAGCGGACACAAAGGCAGTCGGGGTTATGGCGTATGTAAAGGACAGCATTCGTTGTAAAGAGATTCAATGTAAGATCCACCTGATTTAGAATGTATAGGCCTAAACATGGTTTTATCTCCTAAGATGTCCTATACACTTATAGTCATTTGTCGACCACCCTCTTCCAACATTAGCTTTTATCATAAACTCAAGAAAATATTACGTCAGTGTGATTTCAAGAAAGAGGTCATTGTAATGGGTGACTTCAACTTGATTTGGGAAGACAAGTCCTTAAGGAAAAAGCTCAAGCAAACTACTGATAGTTTTAATTTGACTCAAATGGTTAAAGGTCCAACAAGAATAACCAACAGCACCAGTACCCAGATCGACCTAATATTTAGCAATAGACCCGAAAGGATAACAAAAATCACACAACATGATAACTGGGCTGTCAGACCATAATTTGGTGCTCATATCAAGAAAATTAACATGCAGGATGTTTACTACTCACACTACTCACGGCAATAAGGAACTCTGGCATCCCAATAAACAAGCAACAGCACTTCAAAACAATCATAAAAAACAAACTGAGATGATAGACTCCTTGAAAATGATTCAGAAGTAACTAGCCAAAACACTACAGAAAATTTGCAATCTATAATCAATGAATTTTCGATTAAGATGAAATGCAAAAATAAGAAGCAGACTCTCCCCTAGGTGAACAATAATGTCCAAAAATTAATGAAGGCTTTAAAAATAGCCACAAAATCAAAGATGTTCCATGATAGACATACATTCGCAATGCCAAGAAACAAGGTAAAAAGAGAATTGAGAAAAGCAAAGGCGGACATCTTCATCACAATCATTGAAAACTCTCACAGTAACTCAAAAGCTATATGAAGGCAGATTAAAAAATTAACCAGTCTAAACAAAATCATAACAAAGCCAATTGAATTGAAGGTCAATGACACAATCCGACAGAGCCCAGTTAATGTGGCAAAGGCCCTCAATTAATACTTTGTTGAGTCAGTGACTACCATAACCCAAAGTTTCACAGTTCAACAAAACAATGCATGGACTATCAGTACTAGTGAGCCAGCACTAGCATTAAGACCAGTGCCTGAGACAGAGGTTGCAAAAGTAATCGCATTTCTCAAGTCTTCAAGGACTGGGGATATTTATTGTATAAACACACTCATGCTGAAAGAGTTCAACTCCTCAATAGCTAAACCACTAACACATATCATTAATACCGCATTGGGTCAAGCGAGGTTTCCCAACTCATGGAAGTCTGCAGTTGTAACCCCTATATTCAAAGGTGGTGACCCTCGTCTGACCACCAGCTACAATATTTCACCTGTAGTATCAAAGGTATTCGAAAAACTAGTCCCCAAACAAAGCATTGACCATCTCAACAATACCTCTTCCCACTGCACCCAATGCAATTTGGATTCAGGGCTAATCACTCAACAGAAACAGCTACATGCTATTTCATAGAAAAAGTTAAGGCATCAATGGACAAAGGCGAGGCTGTATGGGCTATGTTGCTTGATCTATGGAAAGCATTCGATACCGTTAATCATAACATCCTACTGCATAAACTACTAAATTTCCCAATATTTCCACATAATTTGCCAACCTTATCAGAACCTACCTCTCATTTCGCTCCCATCTTGTCAGAATTGATACATGTAATTCTCTAGCTCTATCATTTGGTGTCCCACATGGCTCTATACTGGGTACAGTCCTATTCAGCATGATCTACCTTCTGTGGGTGGAAAATGTGACATCTTAATGTATGCTGATGATAGTTATTTTTTTCTCATGGTAAAACTACAGAAGAGGTAACAATCAAGTTCACAAATGTTATGTTGAAGGTCACATCCTGGCTTAACCAATGTCGTCTGCAATTGAATGTGTCGAAAACAGTTTGTATTTTTTTCTCAAAAGGCAACATCACGATATTCTCATCCAGAGAAAGAGACTACAAGTTGTCTCAGAATACAAATAGGAGTACACATAGAGTCAAACCTCAGCTTCAAAACCCACATAAAAAGGGTCTCCAATGAAGTAGGATTTAGTTTGGCAAATTTCAGGTTTACCAGAGACTTACTATCAACTGAGGCAGCAAAGATATACTTCCACTCAATGGTTGTTTCCTACATTACCTATTGCCTGATAAGCTGGTCTAACACACTCTACAACATTTAAAACCACTGGAATCATTATACAAACAAGCACTTAAAACCTTAGACAAGAAGCCATTCACTTTTCATCATTGCCATATTCTAGAAAAGTATAATCTACTTAGTTGAGAAAACCTCATCAAATACAAAAATGCCTGCCTAGTTTATAAGATCATGCATGGTTTAGCTCCTCCTCCTCTGTCCAGCTTCATCAACTTCAAATCTACCACAAACAGAGCTACCAGAAGTACAGCTAGAGGGGACTGCACAACCCCACTCAGGAGAACTGCATTTAGTCAGGCCGTCTTCTCCTTTAGAGCATCACATCAATGGAACTCAGCACCACAATCAATTAGAGAGTCCCCATTCTATTATTCATTGACGTGTAATGACAACAAATGGCTTATTAAGAACCAACAATGTCAAAATCGATGCTATTCGCACACACCTTTAACATGTTGTTTAACTGTATTGTACATTAGCGGTGTTATATGTCATCTTTTTTATATATATTATTTTCTATATAATCTTTATCATCTTTTTCTACATTATTTGTCTATTCTGTACATTTTCTTGTTTGTTTGCTCTTGTTGTTCTTGTCTTGTATATTAACTATGTTGTATGTTTATTTTTTAATTTTTTGTACTATTTTATTATCCTCGGATGCCTAACATCATCAAGCAAAGGGACTGCCGATGGGAACGAGCCTATTAGCTAACTCAGGTACATTTAAATTTGTTTTGAATATTAGTCAATGTACATTGTCCCTTCCCAAATAAACGTTTCAACTAAACTCTGCAAAGTGAGTTGAAGCCGCTTCAACTATACTGTGTTGTGAATGGAGATGTTAAACATTAACACCTCCATTTCCACATCGTGCGTCGTCTGCTTATCCACAGCTGGCGAAACCTGAGTCACTCATCCCTCTGACCAGACTCACTCAAATGGCAAAGTGAACATTTATTTGCCCATGAAGGTAGTCAAGGAAAACAACAGTGGTACAGTGTTAACTGTTGCGTATCTGAGCGTGCACACTGCACAACACACACCATTCACAGAGAACAGCTATCTCCTTGTTTAGTTACTCAATCTCTGCTGAGGCCAACTTTTGTGTCACAAGTTTCTAACTATTTTCCAACATGCAGCTATTTCTAGACCTTTCACACACACAAACACACACACGTTATCATGTGCACCCACTGTAGCACGCAGATGCACACACACACACGCGTAACACTGGAACAAGCCGTGGTTTGCCTGCTGCCATCCAATTTCTTTTTTTTTTTAATTCAATGTGATTGCTTCAGCGAGACAGCAGAGACAAGAGAGCCAGCCAGGCAGCCAGCCTCCATTACGGGTCAAACGAGACCCAGTTTCCACTCTCCTGATCCCTGTGGTGCCTGTCCAACTGCAACATGGAGGGGATTTGGATAGACACCAGGCTGAACGACACGGCGCGTGCCGCAGGGTGAAGCTCCAATACAGCGAATGAGAATTAAAAAAATCAGATGACTCCAAGACTGAACGTATGAGTTGGATCCGTGTCGTCTGCTTGAAACAGTTTAAAGTCCCTCTGCAGGCATGTTTTGAGACATACAAAATGCTCTGCTTGACTAAATGATGTGTCTGATGAGGGGTTTTTTTCTGCAAAGTTCAATTATCTTGTTCAAATCCTGAAATCTGCGGCACAGTGGCGCAGTGGTTAGCACGGTCGCCTCACAGCAAGACGGTCCTGGATTCGAGCCCCGCAGCAGTCTAACCTTGGGGGTCGTCCCGGGTCATCCTCTGTGTGGAGTTTGCATGTTCTCCCCGTGTCTGCGTGGGTTTCCTCCAGGTGCTCCGGTTTCCTCCCACAGTCTAAAGACATGCAGGTCAGGTGAATTGGTCATACTAAATTGTCCCTAGGTGTGTGTGGGTGAATGTATGTGTTGGCCCTGTGATGGCCTGGTGGCCTGTCCAGGGTGTCTCCCCGCCTGCCACCCAATGACTGGGATAGGCTCCAGCATCCCCGTGACCCTGACGGCAGGATAAGCGGTTTGGATAATGGATGGATGGATGGATGTAAATCCTAAAATCTACTCCTTCTCCTTCATTAAAAAAAAAAATCCAGAATCTATGAATACACAAATTATCCCCACCCCCAATTCAAATCTCCCCACCCCTCCATCACTGGCCTGCCGTGCATGTACCTGTTCACCATCCACTCTGCTCATCAAACACAGTAACCTCTGCTTGAAGAAGGCTACTGCAAACTTGCGTTTTCTCTTCGGGGGCTGGGACATTATGAATTTTCCAAGTAAACTGCACCCGTTTCTCTTGGATTTTCGCATCCTTTGGTAAGGATAAACGAAGGCTCGCCGTTTCTCCTTTTGTAATTTGCAGCCAAAACAAAACACGTCTCTGCCACCGTTTCTGGAAGTAGTGAAACTTAAAGCTGGCAAAATTACAATAAGTAGCCACATGGCTGAAGTGAGTGCACATAATGATATGTAAAGCACCACCCCGTCCAACGGGATTGGTTCCTTAGGGTTGCGGCGTATGAAATCCTGCCTGTCTGAATCTGTTTGTTTGAGCCTGTCCTTGGTACACTACACTTTCAATGCAGATATAATCAGCCATGGCGTTGACTGCTTATTCTGCCCCTGATATGTCCTGTAACATTACCCTAACACCACATGTACATGTTAACAAGGTTAAAAACGGGGCATCCGGGTGGCGTGGCGGTCTATTCCGTTGCCTACCAACATGGGGATCGCTGGTTCGAATCCCCATGTTACCTCCGGCTTGTCAGGCGTCCCTACAGACACAATTGGCTGTGTCTGCGGGTGGGAAGCCGGATGTGGGTATGTGTCCTGGTCACTGCACTAGCGCCTCCTCTGGTCGGTCGGGGTGCCTGCTTGGGGAGGGGGGGATAGCGTGATCCTCTCACACGCTATGTCCCCCCTGGTGAAACTCCTCACTGTCAGGTGAAAAGAAGTGGCTGGCGTCGCCACATGTATCAGAGGAGACATGTGGTAGTGTGCAGCCCTCCCCGGATCGGCAGAGGGGGTGGAGCAGCGACCGGGACGGCTCGGAACAGTGGTGTAAGTAGCCGGATACAATTGGGGGGGGGGGTAAAAAAAAAAAACCCCAAAACAAAACTTGATTTTCATCGGAGGGGGTCTTTAACTTCACAGCAATACAACAGATGAAGCAAAGAGTGCAACTTCATACATACAGGAAGAACAAAAAGAAAATAAATTGCTATTTCTTTTTTTGCTGACAGGCAAGAAAAATAAAATTTAAGCAAAAAAACTGAAAATCAAACACACTGTACCAAAGCATCCTAATAGGTATGATGTTGGAGAACTCCTGGCCACAGACTGCACAGACTTTACAGGGTGTACAGACTATACAGGGTGTACAGACTGGACTTTACAGGGTGTACAGGGCATAGAGACAGTACACCCTGTACAGTCTGTATGCCCTGTCCGTACACCCTATACAGGGTGATGAAAGGCATGTGTGGCATCACTGACATGTGGTAGCCTACCTGTATGAAAGGCGTGAGGGGAGGCGGGTATGGACTCTCTCTCTCTCCTCAGCGACTGTCTATAAACCACGCCGTTGCCTCATGTCACACATACAACCTGAGAGACACAACGACAGACAGAGAAAAAAAAAAGAAAGAAAAAAGAATACCGTAGTTAGACAGTTGTTTTGAGAATGATTCCAGTGAGTTCTTCACATTTTTTTTTAAATTTTTCGTTGCAGGGGCCGTGTATTCTGCCTGACTGAACCTCTTCATGAGCGCAAACACAGACTCTCCTCCCCAAATCCATGACCTTGAGGAAACCGACGCAAACTGGATGCTTCAAGCAAGCTTTCACATGCACACAACTTTACAACATCCACACACCTGCGGGCATGCACAAGCCAAACCAATCTCTTTTTCACTCACTCACACACACACACACACACACACACACACGTACACATGCTATACAAGCGCACGTCGCATTGTTTTGACAGGGGAAGGCCGGCGGCCACTGTGCCGTGTCTTGTTTTGACAAGCAGGTGGGGCGTTAACGGTGAACCTTGCCCAACTCCCCCCTGTACACTCTCAGTCGTATGATGATGGGATTAAAAACAAAACAAAACAAATTAAATAATAATAAAACAAAAACAGGTTATTGACATTCCGGCAGGTGAACAACCCACATGACCTTCGCTCCTAGGGAATTACTTCCTAGTTTGGGCCTGAAACCGGCCCGTGTGTCCCGGCGCTTTTCCTCCCACGCACTTCTATCATCCAGTTTTCACCCTGTCATTCTGTGCCACTGGCTCTACCTCTCGTTCTCTCTCTCTCTTCCTCCCTCTCTTTTAGATGGTGCCGAGCAGCAGCTCACATGTTCAGATGGAACCACTTTCAATAATAAAGGAGGAGAGGAGATGGAGGGATGGGAAAGGAGGGAGGGGAAAAATGTATTGTGCTCCCTCTGAGTGTCCCTGAATGATTTATAACACGATCTGACGCTTGCAGGAGCCTCTGGGAAAGTTGCAGCCATCGCACCCCTCCCCTCTTCCTCCTCTTTGCCTGCTCCCTTCTGTTCAGTGTTTGCCAGAAGAGGAGGACTGGAAGTGAATTGGGAGGAAGGGTGACGGAGGCAGAGAGCGAGAGAGAGAACAAGGGGGGGGGGTCAAGGACAGTGTCGTAGATGCCACGCACAACTGTTGTTTGTAATTGTTGTTTGTAATTGGAAAGTCACATCATATCCTGACTAGATGCTACACACTGACGTTGTAAAAAAGATGGTTTTGTGCCAGTTCAACAGAGCTACAGTCAGCTGATCCGAATCCTGTCGTTAGCTAACCAACCCAAAAAAAGAGAGCCAACACATCAGAAACACTTCAAAACTTTGATCAGAAGATGGATTTGTCTGAACATGTTAAAGGTGAAGAGCCTTCCTCGCATTTCTGTCGATGGCGTTTCTGTGAAATCCTATCTTGGATGAAACCACGTGGACAGCTCAAAGTAATGGAATACGAGGGAGAATAGTGGTGGTGGGGGGCAGAAAAAAATCTATTTTAAAATAGATAGATCTATACATTAAAATATATTCTAAAAATATATTATAATATATTATATATTTATATCCATCCATCCATCCATCCATCCATTATCCGAACCGCTTATCCTGCTCTCAGGGTCGAGGGGATGCTGGAGCCTATCCCAGTAGGCTTTGGGCGGCAGGCGGGGAGACACCCTGGACAGGCTGCCAGGCCATCACACAGGGCCCACACACACACACACACACACACACACACACACACACACACACACACACACACACAGGGACAAGTTAGTACGGCTGAGTCACCTGACCTACATGTCTTTGGACTGTGGGAGGAAACCGGAGCACCCGGAGGAAACCCACGCAGACACGGGGAGAACATGCAAACTCCACACAGATGACGGCCCGGGATGACCCACCAAGGTTGGACTACTCCGGGGTTCGAACCCAGGACCTTCTTGCTGTGAGGCGACCGCACTAACCACTGCACCACCATGCCGCCCATTCTATATTTAAATATTATATAAAAATATATTTATAAAAATATATCACCAATAAGGATTGCTATGTCAATAAGAAATGATGCAAAAACTTTAAACACCTTACAGCAGCATATATTTTTAGATGCACTCACACTCAAACATTTTTGGAACGGTGGCAGAATGCAACCCCCCACTCTAAACAAATGGTACAACTTAAACATGAGCCTAAATATCAGTTTGTGAGCGATTCAGAAGCCAGCTTCACGAGGAGCTTCGCATCTAAAAACCATGAAATGAAGAGACAGGGAGCAAGAGACAGAAATATCAGGGGTCTTCTCTCGGTTAATTTTTCCCACTTTCACGCTAATAAAACACACAAAGAGGGGGGATGCATTCAGTGCCATTCTTGCCGTTTCTTATGCCGACTGTGTGATATGCTGCTTTTGTGTTGCATTTGATGGCCAGTCGGCCACCATGCAAGAAAACATCATATGTAATGATAGTTTGTCTCTTCTCTTATTTCTTTCCCCCTTTAAAGTGGGGGGGGGGCATTTTTTTATCTGTTTTTGAGGCTTTTATATAATTCTGTGGCTTAATCCAGCCACTGAGGATGCACAAGCCAGTGCATTCTTCATGCTGGTCCCAAGCCCGGATAAAAGGGGAGGGATGCGTCAGGAAGGGCACTTGGTGTAAAACCTTTGCCAAATGAAATTCTGAAGGAAGAGTATGTCAAGAGTGTGCGGAGGTGAAGAGAGTGTCAGACAGAGTGATAAGTATGTAGATGGAAATCAAAGGTGTGTTGATGAATGTTATCCGCGCATATGCCCCGCAAGTTGGGTTTGAGATGGAAGAGAAAGAAGAATACTGGAGTGAGTTGGATGAAGTGGTGGAGAGGGTACCCAAGGAGGAGAGAGTGCTGATTGGAGCAGACTTCAATGGGCATGCTGGTGAAGGGAACAGACGTGATGAGGAGGTGATGGGAAGGTATGGTGTCAAGAGAGGAATGTAGAAGGACAGATGGTGGTGGATTTTGCGAAAAGGATGGAAATGGCTGAGGTGAATACATATTTCAAGAATAGGGAGGAACACAGGGTGCTGTACAAGAGCGGAGGAAAGTGCACACAGGTGGACTATATTTTACGTAGGAGGTGCAATTTGAAAGGGATTAGAGACTGCGATGTGGTGACAGGGGAGAACGTAGCTAGGCAGCATCGGATGGTGGTCTTTAGGGTGACTTTGGAGACCAAGAAGAGGAAGAGAGTGAAGGCAGAGCCAAGGATCAAATGGTGGAAGTTGAAGAAGGAAGACTGTTGTGTGGAGTACAGGGAGGAGTTAAGACAGGCACTGGGTGGCAGTGAAGAGTTGCCGGATGGCTGGGCAACCACTGCAGAAATAGTGAGGGAGACAGCTAGGAAGGTACTTGGTGTGTCATCAGGACAGACGACAAGGAGACTTGGTGGTGGAATGAGGAAGTACAGAGAAAGATGTTGGCAAAGAAGAAGTGGGCTAGTCAGAGAGATGAAGATAGTGGGAGTACAAGGAGATGAGGCGTAAAGCGAAGAGAGAGGTAGCGAAGGGAAGGGGGAGATACAGAACAAACCTAAGAGTACATCGGTCACCATCTTACAATGCTGTGATTGCAGCCATTCCCAAATCCTCTTTGAATAGTACACATGGCCACTGTAACGCTAGTTAATGATCACGGCAATTTACATATGAAACCGGTCGTTGGTTTTGGTCGTTATGCCACCATATTGTCTATAAGGGTGGGGATACCTGCAGTCAGTTTAGCCTGAACATGTCCCTCAGATGAGTGATGAGACGTTTCTCTCAATAAACGTTGTGTCCAGATGAACTGATTCAACTTTCCGTGACTCAAACAAACATTTTCCATCCTTAAAACACACACATACCTCCTCCACATTCTACCACAAGCTGTCACAAACAGTCAGCCTTTGTAACCAATCAAAAGCTGAAAAAATGTCTTCATCCAATAAATAATTATTTTAATAGTAGGATGCCAGTTTCAGCATGAAGGAACATACTGTCAGATGGGCCTTCAACAGACCTGCCTGTTTCAAAGAAGCTAAATCCTCGGCAAAGGAAAAAAGTAGATGAGGAGAGTCTGCCGGTCTCCATCTGTTTCTGTCCCAATATCTCTCTCAGTCTCTCTTTTTGCCTTTCATTTTCAATTTTGACTGATGCCTTTTTCACGTAATGAGATTTTCAAACATTTTCCCAGCTTAAAATCCTAGCGAGGCCAAATGTCATCAACCAATGCAATAATACTCATCCCCGTCAACCGAGGACTGTCCGGATCCAACTGGGACTGTCAGTATGCAGCAGTCCATTCAACTTGGGAAGTCAGTAGGGTTTGCCCCGAATATCCAGATACCCAGATACTGGTTTAGTAGGCTGGTGTTCAAACATTATTTCAGTATTCAAATGCTTTTTTCCACCTTTTCTTTTTCATCTGCACAGCCACGTCAGGAGTGGTTGAATAAAGTATCGTAACAAGGGGTGGCCAAATGGCGGGCTTCGGGACTGAATTTCAGCATTCAAGGTTTTTGTAAAGGTCCCGTTGTGGCAGGGTTGGCTGGACAATATCAAAGTCAGTCCTTTACCTCCGGCATGGTCAGGCGTCCCTACGGACACAATTGGCCGTGTCTGCGGGTAGGAAGTCAGATGTGGGTATGTGTCCTGGTCGCTGCACTAGCGCCTCCTCTGGTCGGTCGGGGCACCTGTTCCGGGGGGAAGGGGGAATAGCATGATCCTCCTACGCACTACGTCCCCCTGGCGAAACTCCTCACTGTCAGGTGAAAGAAGCAGCTGGCAACTCCACATGTATAGGATGAGGCATGTGGTAGTCTGCAGCCCTCCCCGGATCGGCAGAGGGGGTGGAGCAGCAACCGGGACGGCTCGGAAGAGTGGGGTTACTGGCCAAGTACAGTTGGGGAGAAAAAAAAAGGGGGAAGCCCCCCCCAAAAAATTCAAAGTCAGTCCTGTATACATCCGCTTGATTGACATTTGACTGCTATTTATAATGTAACAGTTCCAAACACATTTCTTTGGAGATTAATCCAGTGTCTGTTGTTCCCTTTACCTAACCAAACACGATGTTAGTTATTTCCATATGCCGTTCCCTGACAAGTAGTTTTGATTGGCCGACTCATCTCAGAGTTCAGCGTTCATGTCTTTGCATGAACTTTACATCCATATCATATTTTGAAAAAAAGATCTCCAGTAACAACAGAAGAAAACAGAGGAATTACTATCGTTTTGCCCTTTTTATGAGACCCTCCTGGAATTAGGACAATATGAGTAGGAGTTTCATTCACCATGTTGAATAAACCTAATAATTCAACCATGTTGAATAAACCTAATATATTACACCCCTTTGGAACTGGCCAGTAAATATGACGTAGGTGTTACAAATCATTTTACTCATTCATGCAGAGTTTTCCAAGACAGAAAAGAAAGCGGACTGAACTCTGAGTAATCAAAAGATCTTTGCGATTCAGGCAGTTGCAGCTTTCTTTTTAAGAATGCAGGGTTTTTTTTTATGCACACGAATGCAATATAATGGCTTTGGTTTGATTGTCATTATTTGATTGTCATTTGATTGTCATGTCCATGTCTGTCCAGGTCTTCGCTTGATGGCTGGGAGAGCTGGCGCTAGATCAGCTGGGAGAGCCTGGTCTGCTGTGTCCTGTGGGCCCAGGGACCACGGCCTTGCACGGAGCGTCGCCCGAAGAGGAAAAACCGAGGGCGATCTGACAGGACGCAGAAGCGGGGCAGGCTAAGCTAACTGCTAGCCCATGCAGACCGGTAGTTCCGATAACACTGACGGAGGTCTGGCGGCGACCTCGCCTAGCGCTGACTGTGTTTTTTGTGTCGCCGTGTGGAGTGCGGGGATGTGTGTCGAAGGTGTCTGGCTGGGAGAGCTGGCATTGGATTGGCTGGGGGAACCTGGTCTGCTGTGTCCGGTGGCCCAGGGACCACGGCCCTACCTGGAGCTGCACCCAAGGAGGAAACACCGAGGGCAGTCTGACAGGATGCGGAAGCAGAGCAGGCTAAGCTAACTGCTAGCCCATGCAGACCGGCAGTTCCGACGGTCATCAAGGTGTTCTCTCTCTAGGACAGTGATTTATTTATTTGTCATTTGTTTTGTAGTTTTTTGTGTTCTTATAGTTTTTGGATATGTTGTTGTCTTTGTGTTACAGTGCTGTGGGCTGGGGAAAATGAAAGTGTTCCTGATTAAACTGTCACATTCGTTAGATGAAATAGCTTAGTCACAGCCCAAGAAAGTTTACCAGTTTGGTCATTTTAAAGACGAATGGCTAAAAGACCAACGTTATAGAGTCTTGAACCAGTTTGGGGACCAGCGGGAAACCGTATGTTATCCACACAAATTCATGCTGGCAGGTAATTTAGATCTTTCTTGAAACCTGCAGGTTGGTTTGAAGGTGAAGCTTGAAACGGGGTATTCAGGACACACCTAGAAGTCAGTAATTCCAAGTCACGGGTTCTACTCGCTGAAATCAACAAAATCCAACTGATAATTTTTGAGAGACAAAGTAAATACAAGGCCACCAGGAGCAAATGCTTGTTTCCTAGGTTCCCAAGCGCTGATGCTAATGTTAGCTAATTAAGTTAAATTAGCTAACTGTCAAAGAGACTTAACTTAGTTGTCTCCTCCATCCATCCATCCATCCATAATCTGAACCACTTATCCTGCCCTCTCTCAGGGTCACGGGGATGCTGGAGCCTATCCCAGCAGTCATTGGGTGGCAGGAGGAGAGACACCCTGGACAGGCCGCCAGGCCATCACACAGGGCCCACATACACACACACACACACACATTCATACCTAGGGACAATTTAGTACGACTGATTCACCTGACTTACATGTCTTTCGACTGTGGGAGGAAACCGGAGCACCCGGGTGAAACCCACACAGACACTGGGAGGACATGCAAACTCCACACAGGGGACGACCTGGGATGACCCACAAGGTTGGACTACCCTGGGGCTCGAACCCAGAACCTTCTTGCAGTGAGGCGACCACGCTAACCACTGTGCCACCCGTTGTCTCCTCCATGTACCATGGAATCCAGCAATACTGTCTCAGTATAGCTGGTGTTAGAGAGCTGTTTGATGAAATACATCCTCACTTCTGAAGTTGAACAGAAAGTAGAACAATTACACAATCACAAGGGATGTGGCAGTGAACATTTAGTCATTTTGACGCCAAAATGTAGGTGTTGGTGCAGCATCTGCAATGGCATTAGCGTTTTTTTTTTAATGTTGTAATGTGGTGATACACAATTGAGGGTAGATTCACCAGGGGCTGCTGCTCCTTTAAGGCAGACGTTCAGAGTGCTGACGTAGGCACTGCTTAGAGTTTCCGGGGTGGAGCCATATTTGCAGCAGCCTAGCGGTTAGCTGGTTGCCACCAGAGATTGAGCTGTATCGGTGTCGTTTTGTGTGGCGAGTAAACGGAATTGACTCGACTCGATCTCTCTGTCTCCTCATTCCTGCACTCCCACAATAAGTTATATTTATAGATATATGGCTGTGCCGCATGTGTCATCTCCAATTGCAACAATGGATCAGTATATACTCCAAAAACACAAACTGACATCATTACTTTTGAGGTCGATTACACAACACAGCTTTGACTCGACAACTCGGAAGTCGGGACCGGGACCATGCTTTTCATGGATGTAATTTAAAGTGAAAGTACACAACTTTTCAACTTTATGTTCTCGGTAACATCCAGCCCTTAGCTTAACACACACACACACACACACACACACACACACACACACACACACACACACACACACACACAAATAACCCCGTTCACACTGGCCAAAAAACCCGCTAACACCCGCTACCATCGGCCTTTGGGGGTCAGCGTAAAAGGGTACAGTCGGCATTCACTCCCGGGTCACATGACTCTGCAGTAGACGCGGGTATTTATCGGCTCCGCCTCCGATCGGCATTGACGTAAACGCGACACCCGGGTGGACGCGCTAATTTGCGCGATGACGTAGCGCCATTGTCCGCGCGTCGGTAACTTCTGCGACTCTTTGCCATCTCAGCCACAAATCCCACCCGTCTTCGTTCAAGCAGCGCTCGAACATCGTTCAGTCTGCGTTGAGTTTGTATGGTTTGAAAGAGAGGCTGAAGTACAAGTACATGAAAAGTAACGTTAACCACAGTCTCTCTGGCTTCCATGCTGCTTTCTACTGTTTACTTCCGTTTTCCGGCGCGTTCGTGACGTCACAGCGTCAAAGATGACGCCACATAACAAAAGAAAGGTAAACTCGTCTGCTGGCAGTCAGACCCGGGTCTGCTGACACCGTAAAAGGAGTCAACTGGCTATTTTTAGCGGGCTTACCTGCGTTTAAAAACCCGCTTATACACGCTAATTTTGGTGTAAGAAGTGTAGATGACTATAGTCACACTCATGTTGGTTTTGGTGGGTTGTAAGTGCCTTGCCCTAAGGCACTTCAGCTTTGGTGGTCGTTGAATGAGGAGAGTGTTTCTTCTTTGCTTATCCCCCGTCTAGCTAGCTTTTGGTAGCCAGTCTTGTGAACTTTATAAATTTCGTAGAGGAGGGTGTCGTGCTGCGTGGGTGACTTTGTCCCCAGACTGACCACCTGAAGCGGAAAGGTCAACAAGACGTCGTCCGTGAGCTGAGTGGAACTTCCATCCACCGCGAGGTTTCAGCCTGTGCGCTAGCTTGGAGGCTAAAAGTGGGAAACTCTTCACATTACCCACAGCTCTAGAGCAGGCCCAGCTGGTAGATAGGCCACACGTGTCCTACGTTTGTCTCTCAATCCACTGACACCCACACTGATTTTGGCATTAGACCTAGCTAATCTTCGTAGGTAACACTCTTTGGTGGTGGTGGGAGTGTGTGTGTGTGTGTGTGTGTGTGTGTACACATGTCTCAACACTGTCACTAAGCTCTCGAGATGAGAGCCGCCCCGGAGTCTCCAAATCCTGCTTTAGTGGGAGTTTGTGTGTGTGTTAGTGTGTGTGCATGTGTGTATTCTCTCACTCTGTGCAAATGAGTCACCGCTATAAAAATCCACACCATGCAGCCCTGGCTGGATAATTGGGACATAATGTTTAGTTTCATTCTATCTCCATGGATTAGTTTATTTTCATCCTAGGGAGAGTTCCGCGTTTTGCCGAAATTGCCTCACATTTGGGCATCCACACAGTGTTTAAAATGATGTTTCACGATGGAACGTTTAATGTTCATTTGTTCGTCTTTTTTGAACATGCCCTCCCTCGGTATGACTCATTAAAAGTCAGCCTCAGACGGAAGATGCCCTGAGAAACCCAGAGTCCCCAGCAGCCGGTAAACCCCCCCCCCCCCCGCTTCTGCTCTCGCTGTGATGGACTGCATCTGCTAGAAGTTAAGATCACAAGAACACAGCAGAGAGCAGTGAAAGCGGTTCAGAAAGGTTCGGACAGGTCTGTAGACGGCGTAAAGACAGTCGCAGGAAGTGTCGGACACACTTTCACTGACACACGGACTAGTTCGGGGCACGCTGAAAGGGTCATAGGGCACATACATGACTTCACCTGGTCTGCTTCAGACCTCATGTAAGTTCTGCAACATCAACACAGGACTAACATGGCTATTTGTGTGTGCGCGTGTGTGTGTGTGTGTCCATCCACCTAACCGACATGCAAAACAAGGAATGCAACCTGAAGGAGTATCAGCACACGAATGTGTTTTGACTCAATATAACCAGTCTTTTATCCATCCATCCATTATCCGAACCGCTTATCCTGCTCTCAGGGTCGAGGGGATGCTGGAGCCTATCCCAGCAGTCATTGGGCGGCAGGTGGGGAGACACCCTGGACAGGCCGCCAGGCCATCACACAGGGCCGATATACCCACACATTCATACCTAGGGGCAATTTAATATGGCCGATCACCTGACCTATGTCTTTGGACTGTGGGAGGAAACCCACGCAGACATGGGGAGAACATGCAAACTCCACACAGAGGACGACCTGGGATGACCCCCAAGGTTGGACTACCCTGGGGCTCGAACCCAGGACCTTTTTGCTGTGAGGCCACTGCACTAACCACTGCACCACAGTCTTTTATTACGTATATAGCAAATCTTCTACATAACATGTTTTATTATCATTCTAAAGAAAGGATGATACAGTAACATTCACCATCTTACCGGTACAGTGAAGGACTCACACCTACAGAGTCATGTATAACCTACACTTGTTTCTGTTTTTTTGGATTTTCCCCCCTTTTTCTCCCAGATTGTACTTGGCCAATAACCCCACTCTTCTGAGCCGTCTCGGTCGCTGCTCCACCTCCTCTGCTGATCCAGGGAGGGCTGCAGACTACCACATGCCTCCCCCGATACATGTGGAGTTGCCAGCCGCTTCTTTTCACCTGATGGTGAGGAGTTTCGCCAGGGGGACGTAGTGCGTGGGAGGATCACGCTATACCCCCCAGTTCCCCCTCCCTTCTGAACAGGCACCCCGACCGACCAGAGGAGGCGCTAGTGCAGCGACCAGGACACATACCCACATCCGGCTTCCCACCCTCAGACACGGCCAGCTGTGTCTATAGGGACGCCCGACTAAGCCGGAGGTAACACAGGGATTCGAACCAGCGATCCCCGTGTTGGTAGGCAACGGAATAGACCGCCATGCCACCCGGACGCCAACCTACATTTGTTACATGACGCAATTCACTTATCTTTATCCAGTCTGTTTGGGCCTTTAGTGGTCTGATCTTTTGCATTTGGCTTCTAAATGAGACTTTTAATGGTTTTCTTAATTTAGCTTAAAAGTGTCTTTACGTATGCTGAATAACCCAGGTAAGGACATCACAGAGAGTCGAATCAGTTCATCTGGACACAACGTTTAGTGAGAGAAATGTTTCATCCCTCATCTACTGAGGGGGGGGGGCTAAGAGTACACCTGTCACCGTCTTACAATGCTGTGACTGCAAACTATTCCCCAATCCTGTGTGAATAGCACACATGGCCACTGGAACGCTAGTTCATGGCCATGCCCCTATCTGCATATGAAACCGATCGTTGGTTTCGGTCATTATGCCACTGTATTGTTTATAAGGGTGGGGACACCTGAAGTCAGCTGAGACTGAAGAGGTCACTTAGGGCCCTGACACACCAGGCCGGCGGTCCAGGTGAGCGTCTGTCACCCTAGTTTCTGTAGTGTGTCCCGCACCGTCGGCACCACTCGGACCCCTGCCTGCAGCTTTTCGTCCGTCCGATTCAGCATGTTGAATGGGCGGAGCCCGTTGGTGAGAGAGATCACTCTGATTGGCTGTTCAGCTCAGCCAATCAGTGCAGAACGTACATGCCAGTTGGCCGTCAGCTGCAGTTGGCCCCTGAATTGGCCCCCAGCTGGCCCCCAGCTGGCCCCTGAATTCGCTACAATA
This sequence comes from Lampris incognitus, assembly GCF_029633865.1. Taxonomy (NCBI): domain Eukaryota; kingdom Metazoa; phylum Chordata; class Actinopteri; order Lampriformes; family Lampridae; genus Lampris; species Lampris incognitus. The sequence goes on from NC_079211.1 coordinate 109,901,136, forward strand.
TGTATAAATTTGCCGTCACTGCGGCAATTTGCCGCTACAATGTGTATAAATATGCCGCCGGTGGCGTAAGTGGTTAGCGCGGTCACCTCACAGCAAGATGGTTCTGGGTTCAAGCCCCGGGTAGTCTAACTTTGGGGGTTGTCCCGGGTTGTCCTCTGTGTGGAGTTTGCATCTTCTCCCCGTGTCCGCGTGGGTTTCCTCCTGGTGCTCCGGTTTCCTCCCACAGTCCAAAGACATGTAGGTCAGGTGACTCGGCCGTACTAAAGTGCCCCTAGGTGTGTGTGTGTGTGTGTGTGTGTGTGTGTGTGTGTGTGTGTGTGTGTGTGTGTGTGTGTGTGTGTGTGTGTGTGTTTGTGTGTGCATGCACGAACGACGCTGGTTTGCAGTATGGAATTTTGACACCAAACCTGTAGTCTGGTGGAGCTAACACCAACAACCCCTCACACACACACACACAAACACACACAGAGCTGGCTCGGGGGGGGGGGGGTATTTCAAGTAGTAGCTACTGTAGAAGACCCCTTTGTGCATCTATCAGGCAGTTGTATCCCAAATGTTTTAACAGTAAAACCCTTTTCTCTCCATCAACGGGCTTCCGGGACATTCCCAGTCACTTCTAATCAGTGGCAAAGTAACGCAACAAAAACACAAAATGAATGCTTCACAACAGCTCCGCTTATGAATGCAACACACTGCAGCTTCAGTTCAGGAGGTCTTCAGTAGCAGTCTGGGCTTAAGCGTTGGTTATATATGCAAACAGCTTGTGCAGCCACACACACACTTGCTCAACCAAACACACACTAACACAAACACTGCCACACACACAAAAGGCTGTCCCGCATTCTCAGCGGGTCCGTTTTCAGACCGACCCCCGCACAACTAAAGCGGGGTGAGGTGGTTGTGTTGGTCTCCACAGAAAAGACTGGAGTTTTCTCATTTAGAGCTCATTCATCCTGTCTGCCAACCGCCGCAGCTCGCACCCTTTCAACTGGCGCCCTGCTCAGCCCCCCCATCACCAGCACGCTGGGCCTGCTCAGCTCCATCACCAGCATGCTGGGCCTGGCACAGCACTGCTCTGTGTGTGTGTATGTGTGTGTGTGTGTGTGTGTGTGTGTGTGTGTGTGTGGGCCCTGTGTTGGACTGGCGGCCTGTCCAGGGGGTCTCCCCGCCTGCCGCCCAGTGACTGCTGGGATTGGCTCCGGCATCTCGCGACCCCGATTGGGATAAGTGGCTCGGCTAATGGATGGATATGGCCGGAGACCATGTGTGAGCTCCCTCCGCTGGCAGAGGGAGTCCACCTTTGAAGTGGACCGTCTCAGTACTGAAACCTGGACTCATGGACCGTTCAGTCGCTGTTGCCTCACATTTCACAACAACTCTCACCTTACTGGCCACGACCTCCTCGGCGCTGGACTAATAATACGGTTTGGCCTTTTCCACCTAAGCCTCAGAGTTGTTTCTATGAACACACACACACACACACACACACACACACACACACACACACACACACACACACACACACACACACACACACACACACACACACACACACACACGGACTGTGACAGCATCTTTTTTGTTTGAACATGCTTCTCTTTGCTGCACGGCAGAGGGGCAATGTGTTCTGCGCAGAGCTCTAATTTGACACGTCTGGGTGAACGTGTGGGTGGACGGCTGGAGACAAACTGCATTCAAACAGATGGGAAAATAAGGCCGAGACGCCAGTCGCACCTGATCGGGCACCAGGGAGGGAGCGAGGAAGAGATGGGAATAAAAAGAGAGAAAGAGGGGGGGAAAGAGCACAAAAAGAGTGTGATGATGATAATGACTGAAAGTAAAACAGGTAAAATAAATTTAAAGGGAGGGAGAGAGAGAGAGAGAGAGAGAGAGAGAGAGAGAGAGAGAGAGAGAGAGAGACAGAGAGAGAGAGACAGAGAGAGAGGGGGGGGGCTACAGTCTCAGCCCTACCCTGTTTAACATTTATATTGATGAATTGGGGGCACGACGATGGCACGGTCGCCTCACAGGAAGAGGATCCTGGGTTCAAGCCCCGGGGTAGTTCAACCTTGGCGGTCGTCCTCTGTGAACTTTTCATGTTCCTCCCGTACTTTCCCTAGGTGTGAATGTGTGTGTGTGTGCCGGCCCTGTGATGGGCTGGCGGCCTGTCCAGGGTGTCTCCCCGCCTGCCGCCCAATGACTGCTGGGATAGGCTCCAGCATCCCCGCGACCCTACTCAGGATAAGCAGCTTGGATGGATGAATTAGAAAAACCAGTATAACAATCAGACATCTAGGGTCTCAGCCTGTCCGACCCAGGAATTGAACGCCTACCTTCTGCAGACGATCAAATGCTGCTCGCTCCATTTAAGAGGCACTGCAACAGCAACTGGATCATCTGCAGAACTTCTGTCACAACTGGGCCCTGACAGTTAATCTGAAGAAGACTAGAATTATGGTCTTCCAGAAACGACCCAGGTGTCAGGGAAACCCAAACAGGTTCTCCCCAGGCTCCACTGATATAGAACACACACACACACACACACACACACACACACACACACACACACACACACACACACACACACACACACACACACACACACACACACACACACAACTACACATGCTTGGAACTAAACATTACCTCTACAGGACATTTCAATCTGGCCATTAATGATCTCGAAGACGAGGTAAGAAGGGCTTTCTATACTACAAAAAAGTCTTCAAACACAGACATACCTGTTAGAATATGGCACAAAATATTCAAATCTATAATTGAACCAATTTGACTGTATTGAGGTGTGGGGTCCTCTTGTAAATCAAGACTCTGAAAAATTGGACAAACACCCAATCGAAACCCTGCACACTTAGATTTGCAAGAGCACTCTTGGAGTCCACAGGAACACCCCCCAGAATGGGCGTCCGGGTGGCATGGCGGTCTATTCTGTTGCCTACCAACACGGGGATCGCTGGTTCGAATCCCCGTGTTACCTCCGGCTTGGTCGGACGTCCCTACAGACACAATTGGCCGTGTCTGCGGATGGGAAGCCGAATGTGGGTGTGTGTCCTGGTTGCTGTACTAGCGCCTCCTCTGGTCAGTCGGGGCACCTGTTCAGAGGAGAGGGGGAACTGGGGGGAATAGCGTGATCCTCCCACATGCTACGTCCCCCTGGTGAAACTCCTCACTGTCAGGTGAAAAGAAGCGGCTGGTGACTCCACATGTATCGGAGGAGGCATGTGGTAGTCTGCAGCCTTCCCCGGATCGGCAGAGGGGGTGGAACAGCGACTGGGATGGCTCGGAAGAGTGGAGTAATTGGCCAAGTACAATTGGGGAGAAAAAAAAAAGGGGGGGGCAATCAAATTCTACAAACACCTACAAGCGAGTGACCCCTAACTCCTACCATCACAAAGCTCTCCATTACAGAGATGAGTCCCCTCAGCCAGCTGGTCCCCAGCTTCACCTCAGCCAACAGCACCGGTATCAGGACAGCCCCCACACCATCTTGCCCAGCCACATTACAGATAAAGAACCAGAACATTACATTAACTACTGAACATCTACCACAAAAACTCAAAGCTAATGTCGATGCTACTTGGCTCTAAATGGACAGTACATGGCGGCGGGCCATCTGACCACAGAGACCGATGAGACGCTAAGAGAGACATTAACTATGGACAGACTGAGTGATGCCAGCCTGGCCGTAGAGACTGGCCCACACAGGCAGACCTGCTGTCCACGGAAGACAGGCTGTGTCAGCTCTGTCCACAGAGACACACGGAGACACAGCAACATCTCCTGCTACAACGTAGCACACATGAAGACATTCGAACAAAGTCATTTACAAAGATTAAATAAATTCCAGGATTTTCATACTCTCTCTGACCACACTCAGGGATCAGCAACAGTTTATTGTCATTTCTTTCATGTACTTGCGCACACAAAAGAAACAAAATTCCGTTTCCCCCAGCCCACAGCAGTGCGACACAAAACACAAGAACACACATCCCAAATTTCCCAAAAACGACACCACCAAAAACATACAACAGAGAACAAAGCAAAAATTAATAAACAAACAAATAAGACACAAACAGTTAACAACATAGTCCACTCAGTGCAACACAGTCCAAAAACTCCACTGTCCAGAGAACGAACGCCAGACGGGATGACTCTCAGAACCGCCGGTCTGCATGGGCTAGCTAGCAGTTAGCTTAGTCTGCCCCGCTTCCGCGTCCCGTCAGACCGCCGCTCCGGCAGGGCCGTGGTCCCTGGGCCCATTGGATGCGGCAGACCAAGCTCCCCCAGCTGATCCAACACCAGCTCTCCCAGCCAAACAGCTTTGACGCACCTCCCCGCACTCCAAATGACGACACTAAAACACAGTCAAGGCTAGGCGAGGCTGCCGCCAGACCACCCTCAGTGTTGTTGGAACTGCCGGTCTGCATGGGTTAGCAGTTAGCTTAGCCTGCCCCCCTTCCGCATCCTGTCACACCGCCCTTGGTGTTACCTCTTCGGGCGCAGCTCTGATCAGGGCCGTGGTCCCTGGGCCCACAGGACGCAGCAGACCAAGCTCTCCCATCCGATCCAGCGCCAGCTCTCCCAGCCATCAAACGACAAAACAAACTTAGACGCAGACGTAGACAAAGACACTGCATGGACGGTCGCAAAGGTGAATTCGCGCCGCCATCTTCCCTCATCAGAAGCGGAACTAAAACAGATGGACTGAAATGTAACATCTACAGGGGGAAAATGGTGTCAGCACCATAGAAAGCAGCAGATATACACTCACCGGCCACTTTATTAGGCACACCTGTCCAAATGCTCGTTAACGCAAATTTCTAATCAGCCAATCACATGGCAGCAACTCAATGCATTTAGGCATGTAGAAATGGTCAAGACGATCTGCTGCAGTTCAAACCGAGCATCAGAATGGGGAAGAAAGGTGATTTAAGTGACTTTGAACGTGGCATGGTTGTTGGTGCCAGACGGGCTGGCCTGAGTATTTTAGAAACTGCTGATCTACTGGGATTTTCACACACAACCATCTCTAGGGTTTACAGAGAATGGTCCGAAAAAGAGAAAATATCCGGTGAGCGGCAGTTCTGTGGGCGAAAATGCCTTGTTGATGCCAGAGGTCGGAGGAGAATGGCCAGACTGGTTCAAGCTGATAGAAAGGCAACAGTAGCTCAAATAACCACTCATTACAACCGAGCTATGGAGAAGAGCATCTCTGAACGCACAACACGTCGAACCTTGAGGCAGATGGGCTACAGCAGCAGAAGACCACACTGGGTGCCACTCCTGTCAGCTAAGAACAGGAAACTGAGGCTGCAATTTGCACAGGCTCACCAAAATTGGACAATAGAAGATTGGAAAAACGTTGCCTGGTCTGATGAGTCTCGATTTCTGCTGCAACATTCGGATGGTAGGGTCAGAATTTGGCGTCAACAACATGAAAGCATGGATCCATCCTGCCTTGTATCAATGATTCAGGCTGGTGGTGGTGGTGTAATGGTGTGGGGGATATTTTCTTGGCACACTTTGGGCCCCTTAGTACCAATTGAGCATCGTGTCAACGCCACAGCCTACCTGAGTATTGTTGCTGACCATGTCCATCCCTTTATGACCACAGTGTTCCCATCTTCTGATGGCTACTTCCAGCAGGATAACGCGCCATGTCATAAAGCTCGAATCATTTCAGACTGGTTTCTTGAACATGACAATGAGTTCACTGTACTCAAATGGCCTCCACAGTTACCAGATCTCAATCCAATAGAGCACCTTTTGGATGTGGTGGACCGGGAGATTCGCATCATGGATGTGCAGCCGACAAATCTGCAGCAACTGCGTGATGCTATCATGTCAATATGGACCAAACTCTCTGAGGAATGTTTCCAGTACCTTGTTGAATCTATGCCACGAAGGATTAAGGCAGTTCTGAAAGCAAAAGTGGGTCCAACCCGGTACTAGCAAGGTGTACCTAATAAAGCGGCCAGTGAGTGTATACGTCAGAGCATGTCCCAGCCTGACACATGCAGCACAGCAACACACAACAGCCGTAGTCTCCTCACAACTCATGTTCTGCCTTTGATTTACCTCTCTACTTTGTGTGGTTTTTCATTTGACACTTTCGATTTTGTATTTAATATATTGTTATTTGATTCTTTATTAATCCTAAACATTAATTATGTCTGTACACTGTAGACTTATGACGCACACACACACACATAAACCCACCCACTCCCTTTTCCACACTACTGCTGGTTTTCTATTCTGCCTTTGTGTTCACCCCTTTTGTGTGAGGTCTACAACTCCTAATTAAATGGCCGGCATACCTGGCAGAATACAAAACCAGCAGTAATGGGGGTCCCTGAGGACTGGAGTTGAGAGCCGCTCCCTGAGTCCCCCATGACTATAAATTCTGCCAGTTACCGACCAGTGCATAGGACCTACGAGCTAGCTAGCTAGCTAGCGGTTAAGGGTTGTTGCTGTGTGTTTGGTTCTGCTAACTCCCGAAACCCCCCTGTGGGTCACCTCAGCTGGGGAGATCCATGAGAAGGGCCAAGCAAGTGTTCTGAGTCGCCGCCACCGCTGCACACCACCGTACCCAGTCCCCTCCGCTGCCTCCCAGCACGGCGTCCAGCACCATGTCACGGGGCCCCCTTCCATCTGCAGCACATTCAGTGCTATTGGCTACCGTAAACGTCAATCAATATCCGAGATAAGTCCCTCCCTAGCTTTCTGTTTTGACAGGGAACAAATATTCATCCATTATCTGAACCGCCCATCCTGCTCTCAGGGTCGTGGGGATAATGGAGCCTATCCCAGCAGTCATTGGGCGGCAGGCGGGGAGACACCTTGGACAGGCCGCCAGGCCATCAACAGCCCCCCCCCCTCCGCCCCCCTCTCACACACACACATCTAGGGCAATTTAGTACGGCCGAGTCACCTGACCTACATGTCTTTGGACTGTGGGAGGAAACCGGAGCACCCAGAGGAAACCCACACAGACACGGGGAGAACATGCAAACTCCACACAGAGGACGACCTGGGACGACCCCCCCCCCCCCAAGGTTGGACCCCAGGGCTCGAACCCAGGACCGGAATCAAATAGCACTCTGCTGTTTCATGGGGTCTTTAAATTAAAAAAAAAAAACACGATACCTGATCACAAAAAAAAAAAGAAGAAAATATGCCTCCCCCCCCTCCTCTGTCTCTGAACAATGTGTTTACTGTGGACATCCCATGACCCAGCTGCTGCAACCAGAACCATAATCTGAAAACCTCCGAGTCAGACTGTTAAAGTCAAATCAATTCCTCTCTGGTAATGACTTTTAGGTCTCACTACATTGCTTCATTTGTTCTTCAGGTGGCAGGGGACGGGTGTGTGTTGGAGGGGGTGGCATATAGCAGAAACTGTACCAACTCATTAGCATGACTCCAACAGCCAGCACCTCCTCATCCTCCTCCTCTAAGCTGACTCACTGGACACACAACGCACACACACAACGCGTGGGATCTTTATGCAAATCATGACCAAAAAACCATTTCATCCATCCCGGACGATTGTGGAGTGTGTGTGTGTGTATTTATGTGCATGCTCGTTTCAGAAACAATGACTGAGTCACATTTCTGGAGAGAAATTTAGAATAAATAAATAAATAAAAAGACAGGTTCACCCCAGGCCTGTGCTAACCCAGATCTCTGCTCACCAACTTGGACAAAAATACAGCCGACATTTGTTTGGTGTGTGGGTTTAGTTAGGGGAAATGTGTGTAAATGTTACCTGTGTGTGTGTGTGTGTGTATGTGTGTGTGTGTGTGTGTGTGTGTGTGTGTGTGTGTGTGTGTGTGTGTGTGTGTGTGTGTGTGTGTGTTGTACCGCAAAGCGCCCTGCCTTCATAAGCAACCAGCCTAAGTGTGCATGCATGGATTTATTTGTGTGCATGTGACAGTGAAAGAAAAAGCACGAGACAGCCAGACAGAGAGCCAAGGCAAGAGAGACAGACAGACAAACAGAGAGGCAAGGCAAGAGAGACAGACAGATAGACAGAGAGAGACAAACAGAGACAGACAGACAGAGAGCCAAGGCAAGAGAGACAGACAGACAGATAGACAGAGGCAAGGCAAGACAAACAGACAGAGAGAGAGAGGCAAGGCAAGAGACAGACAGACAGACAGAGGCAAGGCAAGAGAGACAGACAGAGAGGGGCAAGGCAAGAGACAGACAGACAGAGAGAGAGGCAAGGCAAGAGAGACAGACAGACAGAGGCAAGGCGAGAGAGAGCTCATGGCTCCCACCATGCACCTCACCTTGCATCACCCATTTCAGTACTTGAAGCAGTCTAAGAGCAGATGCAGCGGAGGGCTGGCAAATTGCTCCCAAAGCATGTTACAATCATAGCACAAGAAAATCTAGGGGGTGTCCGGGTGGCGTGGCGGTCTATTCCGTTGCCTACCAACACAGGGATCACCCGTTCGAATCCCCGTGTTACCTCCAGCTTGGTCGGGCGTCCCCATAGACACAATTGGACATGTATGCGGGTGGGAAGCCAGATGTGGGTATGTGTCTTGGTCACCGCACTAGCGCCTCCTCTGATCGGTCAGGGCGCTTGTTCGGGGGGGGAGGGGAAGCTATAGAGCGTGATCCTGCCACGCGCTACATCCCCCTGGTGAAACTCCTCACTGTCAGGTGAAAAGAAGCGGCTGGTGACTCCACATGTATGGGAGGAGGCATGTGGTAGTCTGCAGCCCTCCCCGGGCCGGCAGAGGGGGTGGAGGCTCAGAAGAGTCGGGTAATGGGCCGGATACAGTTTGGGCGAAGAGGGGGGTAACCCCCCCCCCAAAAAAACAAGAAAATCTAGGCTACCACATTTAAAAATGAACAGTGTGTGTGTTTGTATGTGTGTGTTTGTATGTATTGTGAGGCAAAAACAGCGCAAGTTCGCATTAAGTCAGCAGTGTGTTAGAAAATAGCCCACGAGGGCAGAGAATCTAAAAATGTCCAAAAATCCTGCATTGCAATTATTCACAATAATATCATAGTCCACTGGCGACCGACACACACACACACACACACACACACACACACACACACACACACGCAAGCATGATCCTGTCCCTCCATTCACTGTCATAATAATCCCAATTTAAAATGTGAGATTTCTTTGCACTCACAGAAGCCTGTAATGTCAGCCCAGTCTCATCCATGTTTAATTCACTTTTATCATTTAATGATGAGCATCAGGTATTTTTAAACCAGGGTTGGCACCAACATTGTGTAGCTTGAAAGTAATCACTGCTGACTTTTTTTTTGTGTGTGTGTGGCATCAGTAACTCCAGCAGTATATCTGGGGGGGTGTAAGAAAATATCGATACACCCGAGTATCACGATATTATCTTTTCTGATACTGCATTGACTCTCAAAACCACTATATCAATTTTTAATTGTTAACATCTAAAGGTTCATGACAAACATTTGTGTTGTGTGTAACCCCACGACCGCTAGATGACAGTGTTGTAATCCATCTTCAGCCATTTGACTCTTCCACTCCAACACAACAACGTAAACTGAGACAGGAAGTAGCATAAGCGCAAAGACAGGCCCATGAAACCGCAATATATCGGCTTTCTTACAGTACTGCGATACATCGTGATACATGCCAAAATCGCGATATATCGAGAGATATAACTGTATATATCGATATATCGCGCTGGGTTGAATTGGAACGCTTGTATCGTGATACGTATCCCATTGCCAGATTCTCGCCAATACACACGTTGGACATTCATGTGTAAAGCTTTTTCAAAAACAGTCAGACCCATGAAATATTCTATACATCTGCATAAATGTCAGTTTATTTCTCCTCTCTGTCATCCACAGCTTCACACTGTGATTCCAACACCACGTGTATCCTCTAAAGAAGGGACCCCATCTCCCCCCCATTTATCTTTATTCCTATTACGGTCCTCACTCACGCTCCTTAAAAACAAGTTTTCCAATTTTGTCGTCGTGTTATGTTAAAAGTGATTACGAGCGACCAAGTTAAGTCAAATGTCTTTGTGCTGAAACAGATTATGATGGCGGTTCTGAACTGAGATCTCATCCTTAAATCCACCAGGAAGAGTGAAGGCAGCGTCAGAGCCCGTGCACGCTGACCGCTGGATGAACCTGCTCATGCATTCACATCGTGCAGAGCTCCCCCCCGGCTTTCACTGCAGCTCAGAAGTGATCACACACTGATGTTGGCTGGACGGATATCGCTGCATCACTTGGACAGAATATATCTGTGTGTATTTCTCTCTTTTGGTTTGTGATTAATGAGGCTGAGCATGGGAAATGTATTTGTTGTTTCGTTTCATGCACTTGCGTACATGAAATGAAGGAAATGTAGTTTCCTCCAGCCCACAGCAGTGCAACACAAAGACAATAACACACATCCAAGAACTACAAGAACTGTAAGAACACATATATCCAAACTTACACATATCTCAACTAAAAAAAAACCAAAACAACAAAATCATTGTCCAGGAGAACGAACGCCAGCCAGGATGACTGTCGGAACTGCTGGTTTGCATGGGCTAGCAGTTAGCTTAGCCTGCCTCGCTTCTGCGTCCCGTCAGACTGCCCTCGGTGGTTCCTCTTTGGGTACAGCTCTGGTCAGTGCTGTGGTCCTTGGTTCCACAGGACACAGCATACCAGGCTCCCTCAGCCGATCCAACGCCAGCTCTCCAAGCCAGACACCTTCGACACACCTCCCTGCACTCCACACGACGACACTAAAAACACAGTCAAGGCTAGGCAAGGCTACCGCCAGACCGCCCTCAGTGTTATCGGAACTGCCGGTCTGCATGGGCTAGCAGTTAGCTTAGCCTGCCCCGCTTCCGCGTCCTGTCAGATTGCCCTTAGTTTTACCCCTTAGGGCACAGCTCCAAGCAAGGCTGTGGTCCCTGGGCCCACCAGATGCAGCAGACCAAGCTCTCCCAGCCGATCCAATGCCAGCTCTCCCAGCCACACACCTTCCACACACCTCCCCGCACTCCACCCAATGACACTAAAAACACAGTCAAGGCTAGGCGAGGCCACCACCAGACCGCTCTCGGTGTTATCGGAACTGCCGGTCTGCATGGGCTAGCAGTTAGCTTAGCCTGCCCCGCTTCCGCGTCCTGTCAGATTGCCCTCAGTTTTACCCCTTAGGGCACAGCTCCAAGAAAGGCCGTGGTCCCTGGGCCCACCAGATGCAGCAGACCAAGCTCTCCCAGCCGATCCAATGCCAGCTCTCCCAGCCACACACCTTCCACACACCTCCCCGCACTCCACCCAATGACACTAAAAACACAGTCAAGGCTAGGCGAGGCCACCACCAGACTGCTCTCGGTGTTATCGGAACTGCTGGTCTGCATGGGTTAGCAGTTAGCTTAGCCTGCCCCGCTTCCGCGTCCTGTCAGAAGTCCCTAAGTGTTTCCTCTTCGGGCACAGCTCCAGGCAGGGCTGTGGTCCCTGGGCCCACAGGATGCAGCAGATCAAGCTCTCCCAGCCATCAAACAAAGACAAACTTAGACGCAGACATGGACAAAGACACCGCATGGACGGTACTGGGTGAGGCCACCGCAAATGTGAATTTGCGCCCCCATCTTCCCACACCGGATGCGGACACTTCAGTGTTGCCCAAGCAGACAGACACACACACACACACACACACAGACACAAACAGACAGACAGACAGACAGACAGACAGACACACACACACACACACACACACACACAAACACACACTCCTTTCCAAAAAGTTGTCTGACCGCAGTCACACGCCAACCCGGGCGTGTTCGCTGAAGCTCTACATTTTGATTATGGAGCTTCAACTGGCCATCACAGAATCCAAGCAGGCTCTCTGATGGACACATCGTGATTTGCATGTACAAGTACAGCTATAGAGACGTGATGTGGGCTTGACTTGACTGACCGGATCAGGTAAGTATTCTAACCAGCACACCGGACATACGTGTACACACATGCACACAAAGACAGGACTGAAAGGACACCTCTGCTTAATGGTTTTTCTGTTCATCACTTCATTATTCATACTCAAAATAAAAAGAATAACTCTGTCCGGACACCCCTGCTGCAAAAAGTAAAATGGCGCTTGCGTGTGTCTGCTCGCCTTTGGCTTGCACGACAGTCAAGGCAGAAAAAAACCAACAAGGGCAAAAGTTCAGCATTTTGTGCAGTCCACATACACACACACACACACACACACACACACACACACACATACACTCGGGGTCAATGTGAGCTGCTACAGAGCAGAGCAGCCTACACAGAGAGTAATTTAGCCTGAAAACACACAGCCGCACTCCACCAAAAATAGCCAAAGGCTGAACTATGTGCCACCTCGCTGTACACTGGAAGATGGAAAAATCAAAATGGTTTCTTCTAACTCATAATGGCGACACACTGCATGGGTCAAATATGGCTCAAGAGAGGTATTTTATGTCTTTTTATTTGGCAATAAATAACCATCAAAATGGCCAGCACAAACTACCCTTTGACTGAGAAGAGCCTTAATGAAGCCAATTAACCACCCAGACAGATTATCAAGACCCATGGGCAAATATCCACACAAACAAGCCAACGATGAAAAACAAGTGAGGGCATCGACAATAAAGCCAGAGATTAGACGCACTCTGCCAACTTGGCAGTCGCTGCACTGACCTGCAGCAGCGACGTGAAATACCTCATGCCTCTACTGGCAGACATGTGCATTGCAGGTCAGAGTTAAGAAGCTTTTCTTGTTTAAGGTAGCCTCATCTGTCTTAAAGTCTCTGGTGGGGCCAACTAAAGTCAGGGAGGAAGCATCTAAATAAAACGTGGGAGGAGGAGGAGGAGGGTTGGTTACTGAGGTGCAATGCGTGCAAGAATTAAAATGTCTTTAACTTAGTCTTGAATAATCCTGGGAAAATATCTTTTCAGAAACCAGATTTTGATTTTTTATATCTCCCCAGTTGTATCTGGCCAATTACCCCACTCTTCCAAGCTGTCTCAGTTGCTGCTCCACCCCCTCTGCCGATCCGGGGAGGGCTGCAGACTACCACATGCCTCCTCCCATACATGTGGAGTCACCAGCCACTTCTTTTCACCTGACAGTGAGGAGTTTCACCAGGGGGACGTAGCGCATGGGAGGATCACGCTATTCCGCCCCCAGTTCCCTCTCCCCTCTGAACAGGCGCCCCGACCGACCAGAGGAGGCGCTAGTGCAGCGACCAGGACACATACCCACATCTGGCGTCCCACCTGCAGACACGGCCAATTGTGTCTGTATGGACGCCCGGCCATGCCAGAGGTAACACGGGGATTTGAACCGGCGAGCCCCGTTTTGGTAGACAACGGAATAGACCGCTACACTACCTGGATGCCCTTAAATTTTTTTTTTGTTGTTGCTCGGGTTGGTCTCTACTCTGTTACTCATAACTGTAATGACCCTAGAAACCCTCGCACTTCACTTCACCTCTTCCTCACAGTTGGACATCTTATTTCTGACTTCTTTTCTGCTGGCTTGCTTAGTGGTGGTTATGTTGGGGTATGAGGGAAGACCTACTGCTAAGGTTGACGTACTACCCGAGATGAACCAGAGGCCAGCTATAATTCAGTGGTCTCCATCTCCAGGTCTCTGACACTTAGTTACACATGCATAATAAACCTGCTGGATTTGGTTTCTACTTGCAATAACAGAGGAGTATTCACTGAAGTCACTCAGTCTGGGTTCGTGTCTTCGTCTGATGGCTGGGAGAGCTGGCAGTGTGTCAGCTAGGGGAGCTTGGTCTGTTGCGTCCTGTGGGCCCGGGGGCCGCGGCCCTGCCCGAACAGGAAACACCGAGGGCGGTCTGACAGGACACGGAAGCAAGGCAGGCTAAGCTAACTGCTAGCCCATGCAGACCGGCAGTTCGGACAATCATCCTGGCTGGCATTCGCTCTGTTGGACGGTGAATTTTTTTTTTTGTAGTTTGGATTTATGTGTTCTTGTAGTTTTAATAGTCTGGATATACACTACCGTTCAAAAGTTTGGGATCACCCAAACAATTTTGTGTTTTCCATGAAAAGTCACACTTATTCACCACCATATGTTGTGAAATGAATAGAAAATAGAGTCAAGACATTGACAAGGTTAGAAATAATGATTTGTATTTGAAATAAGATTTTTTTTACATCAAACTTTGCTTTCGTCAAAGAATCCTCCATTTGCAGCAATTACAGCATTGCAGACCTTTGGCATTCTAGCTGTTAATTTGTTGAGGTAATCTGGAGAAATTGCACCCCACGCTTCCAGAAGCAGCTCCCACAAGTTGGATTGGTTGGATGGGCACTTCTTGCGTACCATACGGTCAAGCTGCTCCCACAACAGCTCAATGGGGTTCAGATCTGGTGACTGCGCTGGCCACTCCATTACCGATAGAATACCAGCTGCCTGCTTCTGCTCTAAATAGTTCTTGCACAATTTGGAGGTGTGTTTAGGGTCATTGTCCTGTTGTAGGATGAAATTGGCTCCAATCAAGCGCTGTCCACTGGGTATGGCATGGCGTTGCAAAATGGAGTGATAGCCTTCCTTATTCAGAATCCCTTTTACCCTGTACAAATCTCCCACCTTACCAGCACCAAAGCAACCCCAGACCATCACATTACCTCCACCATGCTTAACAGATGGCGTCAGGCATTCTTCCAGCATCTTTTCATTTGTTCTGCGTCTCACAAACGTTCTTCTTTGTGATCCAAACACCTCAAACTTGGATTCATCCGTCCACAACACTTTTTTCCAGTCTTCCTCTGTCCAATGTCTGTGTTCTTTTGCCCATCTTAATCTTTTTCTTTTATTGGTCAGTCTCAGATATGGCTTTTTCTTTGCCACTCTGCCCTGAAGCCCAGAATCCCGCAGCCGCCTCTTCACTGTAGATGTTGACACTGGTGTTTTGCGGGTACTATTTAATGAAGATGCCAGTTGGGGACCTGTGAGGCGTCTGTTTCTCAAACTAGAGACTCTAATGTACTTATCTTCTTGCTCAGTTGTGCAACGCGGCCTCTCTGGTTAGAGCCTGTTTGTGCTGTCCTCTGAAGGGAGTAGTACACACCGGTGTAGGAAATCTTCAATTTCTTAGCAATTTCTCGCATGGAATAGCCTTCATTTCTAAGAACAAGAATAGACTGTCGAGTTTCAGATGAAAGTTCTCTTTTTCTGGCCATTTTGAGCGTTTAATTGACCCCACAAATGTGATGCTCCAGAAACTCAATCTGCTCAAAGGAAGGTCAGTTTTGTAGCTTCTGTAACGAGCTAAACTGTTTTCAGATGTGTGAACATGATTGCACAAGGGTTTTCTAATCATCAATTAGCCTTCTGAGCCAATGAGCAAACACATTGTACCATTAGAACACTGGAGTGATAGTTGCTTGAAATGGGCCTCTATACACCTATGTAGATATTGCACCAAAAACCAGACATTTGCAGCTAGAATAGTCATTTACCACATTAGCAATGTATAGAGTGTATTTCTTCAAAGTTAAGACTAGTTTAAAGTTATCTTCATTGAAAAGTACAGTGCTTTTCCTTCAAAAATATGGACATTTCAATGTGATCCCAAACTTTTGAACGGTAGTGTATGTGTTCTTGTAGTTTTAGTAGTCTGGATATATGTGTTCTTGTAGTTTTAGTAGTCTGGATATATGTGTTCTTGTAGTTTGGATATATGTGTTCTTTTAGTTTTTGTAGTCTGGATATATGTGTTCTTGTAGTTTTTGTAGTTTGGATATATGTGTTCTTGTAGTTTTTGTAGTCTGGATATGTGTTCTTGTAGTTTTTGTAGTTTTGATATATGTGTTCTCGTGGTTTTTGTAGACTAGATATATGTGTTTTTGTAGTTTGAATATATCTGTTCTTGTAGTTTTTGTAGTCTGGATATATGTGTTGTAGTTTTTGTATGCTGGATGTATGTGTTCTTGTAGTTTTGACATATGTGTTCTTGTAGTTTGGATATATGTGTTCTTGCAGTTTTTGTAGTCTGGATATATATGTTCTTGTAGTTTTTGTAGTTTGGATATATGTGTTCTTGTAGCTTTTGTAGTTTGGATATATGTGTTCTTGTAGTTCTTGTAGTTTGGATATATGTGTTCTTGTAGTTTTTATATATGTGTTCTTGTAGTTTTTGTAGTCTGGATATATGTGTTTTTGTAGTTTTTGTAGTGTGGATATATGTGTTCTTGTAGTTTTTGTAGTGTGGATATATGTGTTTTTGTAGTCTGGATATATGTGTTCTTGTAGTTTTTGTAGTCTGGATATATGTGTTCTTGTAGTCTGGATATACGTGTTGTTGTAGTTTGGATATATATGTTTTTGTCTTTGTTGCACTCTGTGGGCTGGGGGAAACGATATTTCATATGAAATGACAAATAAATGCTCCTGGTTCCTGATTGTTCATGTGTCTCTGCAACCATGATCAGTGCTTCTCAACCTTTTCGAATCACGACCCCCAAATAGCACAGGGACATTTAACTCACAACACCCCCATGCAAACACACACACTGATCGCTCATAAACCGTCTGCCCGAGACTGTTCAGGGACTACTGTAATATAAACGCACAAATGCTGCCAGACTCACACAAGAAGACCACTGCTTTGCCCACAGACAAAACAACAACTAATTTGACTTTGGCTTTAACTGGCGTTTTTGGATTTACACACTTGGACTCTCACAAACACACACAATGAAATCTATTCTAAGACAAATTATATCACTGGTACAGGCGGTGTACAAACCATTCCCCGGTCTAAAATGGTTAATTTCATTTTTTGCTCCACAACCATCTGACGACCCCTGGAAATGATCTCGCGACCCCCTTGGGGGTCCCGACCCCCAGGTAGAGAACCAGTGACCTAGAAACCGGTGTGTACCTGAAGCCTACGTTCACCTCCGTGTGCATGCAAACCCCATGTTATTCCAACTCAGCAGGCAGTGCAGCTGAACAGAGGCGCTCCATCCGTCGGAAAACCGCTTTTTAAAATTCGCCCATCGTGACCATTCCCTGTCTTTTTGCATGAATTATGTGCCAGCAACGCTACCTCGATACTTCAGAGTGATTTTTGTCTCACTAAAAAAACACACACCACTATTGTGGACTCACAAAGCAGCCACAGAGGCGAGAGGACAGACGGTAATAAAAGGTTAACTGTTATTCAGGCTTGGTCGTGGGGGTCTCGGCGGGGCCATTCAATACACACCGGGGCTTTGATAAGTGTATGGGTGGGGGTGGGGCTGGGGGGGTCGACCACAGAGACCCAGGCTTAGCGGGGGTCTGGTAACTCGCTGGACACCCATCGACGAGGCAGTAACCCCTCAGCCTGTCTACGACACTATCAATTCCAGCCGGTATTGACTTTCAATGGCGGTGAAAACCTGCTTGGGTCCTGGTCCAAACACGCAGTGGACTGGAGAGCAGCATGCGCGCACACACACACGGACACACAAAACATGACAAGATGTGGTGCTGGGCATTACGGAAAACATGATCGTCATGATAATCCCTGGGAATTTTACACAAAGAGATTCAGATATCGCAGTATCTGCTCACAGACGCAAAAACACCACGTTTAAGGATCTCACTGAGGTTTGTCACATGGAACTGTTTGGTTCTGAAAAAATAGTCCCTCAAATATTTCAGAACCCATATTATGAGCAGTCCCTGGGCGGCAGGCGGGGAGACACCCTGGACAGGCCGCCAGTCCATCACAGGTGTCTCCCTGCCCGCTGCCCAATGACTGCTGGGATAGGTCCCAAAATCCCTGTGACCCTGAGCAGGATAAGTGGTTTGGCTAGTGGATGGACACACACACACACACACACATACACACACACATTCCTAGCGGGCAATTTAGTACGGCCGAGTCACCTGACCTACATGTCTTTGGACTGTGGGAGGAAACCGGAGCCCCCGGAGGAAACCCACACAGACACGGGGAGAACATGAAAACTCCACACAGAGGACGACCCAGGACGACCCCCGAGGTTGGACTACCCCAGAGCTCGAACCCAGAACCTTCTTGCTGTGAGGCGACCGCGCTAACCACTGCGCCACCTTGCTGGCCCTGTGTGATGGCCTGGCGCCCTGTCCAGGGTGTCTCCCCGCCTGCTGCCCAATGACTGCGGGGATAGGCCCCAGCATCCCCGTGACCCTGAGTAGGATAAGCGGTTTGGATAATGGATGGATGGATGGATGGAAGGATGGATATGATGAGCATCTTAGGTAAAGATTCTTTTTTTGATCAAACATTACTGTCTATCACTTTATTACAACATTCCACTTTCATTCCGATCAAACAACCATTGAAAGACGATAATAATGATTACAATAATTATTATAATCATTATTATCCGAATTAATTCTCAACCCATAAAGATGTACATCATGTGGAAAGAGACATGTGGAATCACACCCACATGCAAAAACACACAGACCACACTGTGGTCAAAGACAGATGGGTGTACAGGTATGATAACACACACAGACACGAGTGATGGAAACGGTGTGTGTGACAGAGAGCGATGAGGATGGTGTGGCGTGAGATGATGGCCACGTGACGGTCAGTATGGATTAACGATGCTTCACACCCCCTGGTTTTGGCCGCAGCGTCGAGCCTCCGTATCAATTGTGGCAGCTCTGCCAAGACTCATGCGTGGGGTACTTCTGAGGGCACGTGTGTCTTTTCGTGTATGTTGGAGAATGGTTGTGTTGACTGTGTGTGAGCCGTGCCCCCGACACGACGGGAACAAGTACCGGTGGTGCAAGGCTACCTCAGCTACTGAGTCGCCGGGCCACCGTGACTCCAGGCCGCTTTCCCACGAGGCCATATAAAATGCATGAGAGAGAGACAGAGAGCAAGAGAGAGAGAGATGGGGGAGGGAGAGAGAGAGAGAGAGGTGTATATATCTTGTGTATTCTTGCACTGTTATTGTCCTTTATGTGAAAATGCTTAGCAATACAAATGTATATTTGTCATGCTAATAAAAGCACATTTGCAATTTGAGAGGGGGAGAGAGGGGGGGGAGCAAGAGAGAGAGGAGGGAGAGGGGTGTAGAGAGGGGGGGCGAGAGCGAGAGGGAAGACAGCGATAGAGAGAGAGGGGGGGGGAGACAGCATGAGAGAGAGGGGAGAGGGAGTGAGAGGGAGAGAGAGGGAGAGGGGTGAAAGAGGGGGCGAGGGAGAGAGGGGGAACGAGAGAGTGAGAGAGAGCGAGGGGGAGAGACAGAGCGAGAGAGAGAGGGAGGAGAGAGAGGAGAGAGCACAAGAGAGATGGGGAGAGAGGGAGAAAGAGAGAGTGAGAGACAGAGGGGGGGAGGAACAGAGCAAGAAAGAAGGGGAGAGAGCGGGAGAGGGGTGGAGCGAGAGTGAGAGAGAGGGAGTAAGGGGGAAAGAGAGAGCAAGAGAGAAAGAGAGAGAGGGGAGAGAAAGAGAGACTGAAAAAGAGGCAAATACACACCAGCCACATATGCACATTCACACAAACTGCAGGTTGTGTAAAGATGAAGGGCTGTAGTCATTGTGGACATTCAGCTGCACGCATGGACACACAAACATGGAAAACTCCGTCTGTGACTACGTATGTCAGCGTCTCCACTTTCAGCCGATGTGTAGTGTGTGTGTGTGTGTGTGTGTGTGTGTGTGTGTGTGTGTGTGTGTGTGTGAGCAGAGGAGTGAAGAGTGAAGCACTGCTCTAAAGCCCAACAGGATTTTTCAATCAAGAGAGGCGGAAAGATTAATAGACGCTTTCTTTCCACACACAGCGCAAAGGCAAAACTAAACTAAAAAGAAAAAAGAAAAAGAAAGCGAGAGGAAGTACTAGAGGAAGTACCAGCTGCACCTTGCTACGGGTTGCACCATCAATTATTAAAGGAGGGCAAATTAACAGCTAGGCCAGACTGTCATGGATGGAAGTGCACCATGAATGAGACGCGAGTAACGCCGGGGTGTCTGTCCTGGATCCGTGGCTGCTTTTTGACTTCATCTGGTCCAGACTAAGCCAGGTTAGGGGGAGTCAGGTTTCCATGCTCATTTAGCGAGCTGCTGTCTGTCCGGTGGAGACACAAGAGTGGAGAATCACACCACTGACTGACCCAAGCGTCTCAAGCTACGATATGGGCCACAGAACCAACAAAACCTTGTATACCATGAGGCTACACACGCACACTGCTAGAAGATGGTGGCAAAAATTCATGTTTGCAGCGGCATCACCCAGTACCGGTGTTCTAAGACGGCGGTTCAAATTCACATTAGTGGCGGCCGCACCCAGTACTGTCCACGCAGTATCTTTGTCCCCATCTGCGTCTAAGTTTTGTCTTCATTTGATGGCTGGGAGAGCTGGTGCTGGATCGGCTGGGAGAGCTTGGTCTGCTGCATTCTGTGGGCCCAGGGACCACAGCCCTGCCTGGAGATGCGCCCGAACAGGAAACACCAAGGCCGGTCTGACTGGACACGGAAGCGAGGCAGGCTAAGCTAACTGCTAGCCCATGCAGACCAGCAGTTCCGATAACATCGAGGGCGGTCTGGCGGCGGCCTCACCTAGCCTTGACTGTGTTTTTAGTGTCGTCGTGTGGAGTGCGGGGGGGTGTGTCGAAGGTGTCTGGCTGGGAGAGCTGGCGTTGGATCGGCTGAGGGAGCCGGATCTGCTGCGTCCAGTGGGCCCAGGGACCATGGCCCTGACCGGAGCTGTGCCCGAAGAAGAAACTCCGAGGGCGTTCTGACAGGACGCGGAAGCGCGACAGGCTAAGCTAACTGCTAGCCCATGCAGACCGGCAGTCATCCTGGCCGGCGTTCCTTCTCCTGCACAGTGATTTTATTTTATTTTTTGGATATGTGTGTTAGTCTGGATATATGTGTTCTTGTAGTTTGTGTCTTTGTGTGTCACTGCTGTGGGCTGGCGGAAACGAGGTTTCGTTTCATTTCATGTGCACAAGTGCGTGAAATGAAACGACAAATCGGATTTTTCTGCTCGGCGAAACTATTCCAGGCCAGGACATTTGCGGTAGACAGTCAACGCGCCCTTGCTGACCTTCTTGGAGGCCGTGTTCTTGGAGGGGGCGTGATGATGTCATACGGTTGTTTGCGGAGGCCCTCTTGGGGAGGTGGGAATGTGTCGGGATTCATTGTTGTACATATATTTATTTGCCCCAACTCCCAAAGCCGTCTCCTCCATAATATTAGGCTGAGTAAACATATTCTGTATCTACCACTGGATCCCATGGAGCCATTTTTCTTCAACAAAAAAAAAAGGGGGGGTGGAGCTTGATGCTTTTGGTTTGGTCCCCAAGAGGAGAATACAAAAAAAAGATAAATAAGGAATGATAAAAACATATAGAATGACGTGGGGGTTGTGAGAATCGAGCAAGAGAAGCTCCCAACCACTTCCTCTCAACTCTCGTCAGAAGCCAAACGGTACACAGTGCTGCCATTGCTCCCATTTGATCAGCCAAACACGTGCGTTGAGGAGCGGCAGCCATGTCAGAGGCGTTGGCATGCGAGCATCTCCAATGGTGGGGAGAAAACGTGCCATTTTCGGATGCGCCCGAGAAGAAGAAGGAGGGCGTCGAGAAAACACCGGTGCTCCGCACGGCTGGTGAACACCAGCTGGAGCGACGTGGCAGGCGAAGGCCCGGCACGCTAACCTACATCCTCTCCTTGCTCCTCTGCCTTTAAGAGAAATGGAGAGAGAGATCAACGAGAGAGAGAGAGGGAGAGCAAGAGAGAGAGAGCGAGAGAGAGAGAGAGGGAGAGCGAGAGAGAGAGAACTCAAGCAGAGGAAACCCCAAAAAAGAAACATGCATCTAGGCCACTGAGTCATTTCCCTTGTGCTTTGCCTCCTCTTCTTTTTCAAATATACACTGACGACATAAATTATATACATGAGTGATGGAAGTGCACAGGGAGTGGGAGAGGCCTCGTGGGTGCTGGATCCCAGCATTTTGGCTTTTTATCCCCTGTAAAGTCTGCCTGCAATTAATCTGGGAATTAATTCCGGCCTCAGAACTCGGCAACCCCCCCCCCCTCGCTTTCTTAGCCGTGTTGCGTCATCCACGCATCTTTTACACACCAAAGAGAGAAGTGTGTGTATGGGGGGGGGGGGAGAATCAGGGAATCAGCCCTGCAGACTGAAAGATTATATTCACGCAAACGATTTCTCAGTAACACCTCGAAGCGCTGCGTTACGTTATTGCCTATGTGGCAATGGAAGCTAAGTGCAAGTCCCTATGGGAAAGGATGTTAGAGAGCAGGGGAGGGAGAGAGAGAGAGAGAGAGAGAGAGAGAAAGAGAGAGAGCTGCATGATAGATCCATTGCATTAAAAAACAAATCAATGTGCATCAATATGCCAACTGTATCTAAAGCGCTGGGTCTTTTAAGACGGTCGCCCGGCACTGAGACGTTTATGGCTCTTTTTAAATCATTGTTGTTACAAGTAGCCCTCACAAACTACAAGCACGGCCAATGGAAAAGGAGTCGGCTAAATTAGGACCGGCTATAGTCAGCCACTTCCCCTCGGCTGCATGCAAGACCGGCTAATCCACCTGCCAGCAAGGACCTTTTACCCCCTTTGACGCCAAACCGAAATCCGGGCTTTTCACCGAGATTGACCTCTGATGTGAAACGGTGTCGGACTTAAAAATCCTAGAAAACCAGTTCTGACTACAACAGCAGCGACCTCCCTCAACACCGACACCCTGCTATCCTGGAATAGCCAGGATAGCAGGGTGAGAATGGAGAATCCCGACCATCACACATTTCGGGTCTGACACATTGTGACACAAAAGGTAAAGACACACACCCCAAATTTCCCAAAAACGACACACCAACAAAAACAGAGGAAAAAAAACACAAAAAGTTAACAACATAGTCCACTCAGTGCAACACACTCCAAAAAATTCACTGTCCAGAGAACAACGCCAGCCAGGATGATTGTCGGAACCTCTGGTCTGCATGGGTAGCAGTTAGCTTAGCTTGCCCCACTTCCGCATCCTGTCAGACCGCCCTCGGTGTTTCCTCCTCGGGCACAGGTTCGGCAGGGCCGTGGTCCCTGGGCCCACTGGACGCAACAGCCCAGGCTCCCCCAGCTGATCAAACGCCAGCTCTCCCAGCCAGACACCTTCAACCACCCCCCCCCCGCACTCCACACAATGACACTAAAACACAGTCAACACTAGGCGAGGCCGCCGCCAGACTGCCTTCGGTGTTATCAGAACTGCTGGTCTGCATGGGCTAGCAATTAGCTTAGCCTGTCCCGCTTCCGCGTCCTGACAGCCCTTGATGTTACCTCTTTGGGCTTAGCTCCGGTCAGGGCCGTCGTCCCTGGGCCCAGGACGCAGAAGACCAAGCACTCCCAGCCGATCCAGCGCCAGCTCTCCCAGCCATCAAACGAAGACAAAACAAACTTGGACGCAGACGTGGACAAAGACACTGCATGGACGGTACTGGGTGAGGCTGCCGCAAACGTGCATTCGCGCTGCCATTTTCCCACACCGGAAGCGGAAAAAATCTATTGATGATCTGAAAGTGGGGGTTGATCCACAATCTCATGATTTCAAAAGCAGAAAAATCCCAAGTTCTTGGACTGAAGAGGCTATTGATCTCAGTGTGTTCGTAATACGTCTAAAGGGAGGCCTCTGTACTTGCGGGGTTACTGTTTGCGACCGCTAACAAACAAGTCCTGGTTATGAGCCTGACTTGGCATGGCTGAGTCACTACACACAGGGCCAATGCATAGCCTACACGCCCCTGGCACGGCATGTGTGTACTGTATATTAGAGGGATGACTATACAGTATAACACCTCCACACACTGTGTAACTGACTCTGAGGCAATGAGATAATGCCCCTATCCAAACAGACTGACTAGTGATCCTTTGGGTCGGCGTCTGTATCCTTATGGGTCAACTTGCTGCAAGTCCGTCGCCGTGCCATTCAGGTGTTGAGCCAGTGTCTGCCAGACCACTCTTACCCCCTCACATATCTGGATGGTCATCTCATCGGTGTTCAGAGGGGGGCTACATTCAGTCAGTAATTATTTACGTATTCCATTCCGCACTTATTTTTAACAGCGGGATCCATTAACTCCTGCAACCTCTCGTACCCCAGGCAATGGGGGTGGACTCGAGCTCCTCCCGGTACTTCTTCTCCCATTGTTACACACTGCACTTCAGCTGAGTGGGGCAATACCGCAGGAAAAAAAACCACAGATCAAACGTCACGCCTCCCACCGCCAGCCTCCCTCTGCCTCGTTCTCCGATCTCACTACTCCTGCGCGTGTTGCTAATCAATAATTCATTGGGTAAATCTTCTTTGTACTGCAAATATTTGTCGGGGAATAAGAATACACAGCCATAAATTAGTAAGGTGAACACTTTATTCAGCGTACGGCCTTTTAAATCAGAGAGAGGGAGAGAGAGAGCGAGAGGAAGGATCTCTTATGGTCTCTCATGTATAGCAATGAGTATCAGACGCTCTGGACCTGCTTGCTGTCCATTATAGTCTTCAATCATGTTTACTGCCCCTCCTATAGATCAGGTCTGTAACAGTGCCGGTGCATCTCGGGGTCTTGGGGGGTGGGGTGTCTGCATCCTGTATAGATTTACCTTCTTATTTTCAACACGTTATTGATAGCTGGTTCGCTACACTGCTCTTAATACTGTTAGTACTGATAAACAAGGCACCGGTAAACATGTCCGACCCCCCTCCAACGATGCAGCCACCGCTGTTGAGACGCTGAATGCCAGCGCGGAACGTCTCAAAACACTTCACCTGCCAGAATATATGTGGGTGGAACCGTAAAGTACAATCCATAATTTATACACACAGCGGCCGTCCGCCCCACTTCTGCCGCTGTTGTGGTCGGACTACGTTAACGTTTCACGCTTTTCTTATTACTTGGGGATGAGAGATTCAGCCGAAGCCACGTCACTTCCACTTGATTTTTGAGGCCTCCATTTCTCAAAACACATTCTCATGGCCGGTCCGATGGCAGGAGCTGGCGTGTTTGTTGTTGTCAGTCAGCTCCCGTTTCAGGACTCCCCGTACTAGCTGTGGCACGGCACGCATTGATCGTACTTTTAATGGTCCACAAGGCAAATATTTGCAGATGGGGGAAGTGTATGCACGCACAAACTCGCCGACTCTGGCTGCAACGGAGAGAAAGTTGGGCCAGTCGGTGTCATTTTGCAAGGTGTTTGTGTACCGGGGATGAACAGAGGCTGGCTCAGAGAGACGGGTCCTTCGGTGACAGCGGTATAAACACCCCGATGTTTTCCCGCTACAAATCCCAGAGATCCATTAAAAAAAAGAAAAACAGAAAAAAAAATGAAACAGGAGATGTCTGTTGCTGTTGTGTTGGCACCTTTCCCACTGCCAAAAAAAATCCCAAAACAAACACAGTGGAACCTGAAATGCAAAACCTAAAGAAGTTTACCATCCATCCATCCATTATCCAAACCGCTTATCCTGCTCTCAGGGTCGCAGGGATGCTGGAGCCTATTCCAGCAGCCATTGGGTGGCAGGCGGGAAGACACCCAATACAGGCCACCAGGCCATCACAGAACCCCCCCCACACACACACACACACACACACACCTAGGGACAATTTTAATATGGCCGATTCACCTGACCTACATGTCTTTGGACTGTGGGAGGAAACCGGAGCACCCGGAGGAAACCCACACAGACACAGGGAGAACTTGCAAACGCCACACAGAGGACAACCTGGGATGACCCCCAAGGCTGGACCACCCTGGGGCTCGAACCCAGGACCTTCTTGCTGTGAGGAGACAGTGCTAACCACTGCGTCACTGTGCAGCCCCTGGCCGTTCAGTCCTCAAGAAAGCATTTCCACTTGTATTCTTATCAATTTTTAAACATCTTTTTGTGCTTATTGCACAACACTCTAACATGAGTATCCCCACCTGCTCTCCCGCCTGCCGGTAAGCTGTCCTCCAGCTAGCCAGCTACATAAGAACAACAACAACAATAATAACCTTATTTACATAGTGTAATGACAAACATTAAACGACTGCTAGCTGAGCCTCGAACCTGTACGTTATGTCATGTTAGCATTCACAGTGTGAACAGAAAACAAGTCAGCAACTTCATGACCTTTTATCGCAAATGACAGAGCGGTGGAGAAAGGCCTGTAGAAGATGCCAGCATTTTAAAATGCAACATGATGTGAGATTTTTTTTTTTAATGTATAAGGTTGGGGCGTCCCGGTAGCGTGGTGGTCTATTCCGTTGCCTACCAACCATTTCGAACCCCCGTGTTACCTCCGGCTTGGTCGGGCATTCCTGCAGACACAATTGGCCGTGTCTGCGTGTGGGAAGCTGGATGTGGGTATGTGTTCTGGTCGCTGCAATAGCGCCTCCTCTGGTCAGTCGGGGCGCTGTTCGGGGGAGAGGGAGAACTGGGGGGATTAGCGTGATCCTCCCACGTGCTACATCCCCCTGGTGAAACTCCTCACTGTCAGGTGAAAAGAAGCGGCTGGCGACTTCACATGTATCGGAGGAAGCACATGGTAGTCTGCAGCCCTCCCCGGATCAACAGAGGGGGTGGAGCAGAGACCGGAACGGCTCAGAAGAGTGGCGTTATTGGCCGGATACAACTGGGAGAGAAAGGGGGGGGGGGGGGGACAAAAAAAAAAAAAAAAAAAACGTATAAGGTCTAACTAAGTTGTCTAACATTCTTTCATTATTATTATGACTTATAATCTTTTTATGAGGGTGGTACAGTGGCGCAGTGGTTAGCGCGGTCGCCTCACAGCAAGAAGGTCCTGGGTTCGAGCCCCGGGGTAGTCCAACCTTGGGGGTCATCCCGGGTCATCCTCTGTGTGGAGTTTGCATGTTCTCTCCGTGTCTACCTGGGTTTCCTCCGGGTGCTCCGGTTTCCTCCCACAGTCCAAAGACCTGTAGGTCAGGTGAACCAGCCATACTAAATTGTCCCTAGGTGCATGTGTGCGTGTGTGTGTGTGTGGGCCCTGTGATGGCCTGGCGACCTGTCCAGAGCGTCCCCCTGCCTGCCACCACAATGACTGCTGGAAGAGGCCCCAGCATCCCCACGACCCCGATTGGGATAAGCAGCGTGGATAATGGATGGATGGATCTTATTATGAACTCTATCACGGGAAGTCTTCACCTCTCTCCATTCATATCTTTTCTATTCTTTTTGATAAAAGTTGATGATGTCCGGATCACTGACGCTGCCATGGCATGCAGCAAATGTAATGGATTACCACGCAGCAATACATGGACCAACCTGATTAACAGCTATTTAGGATTCAATTCAATGCCTCCTCCTTAAACTTGTAACTACCTGTGTTATTGCTCTACATTTTGCCGCTATGGAGAAGATGTAAAAACAATGTGCCATTGTGCCGTATATAATTGTTCCCAGGGAAAAGCCCTACATGACCTTAATCATTAAAATGACAAATCTATTTTATAGATATTCAAGAAATTCAGGGATGAGCTATTGTCTTAAACAAACAATTAAGGGACGTCCGGGCAGCGTGGTGGTCTATTCTGTTGCCTACCAATAGGGGAATCGCTGGATCGAATCCCCGTGTTAACTCCAGCTTGGTTGGGCATCCCACAATCGGCCGTGTCTGTGGATGGGAAGCTGGATGCGGGTATGTGTCCTGGTCGCTGCACTGGCGCCTCCTCTGGCCGGTCGGGGCGCCTGTTCAGGGGGGAGGGGGAACTGGGGGGAATAGCGTGACCCTCCCACATGCTACGTCCCCCTGGCGAAACTCCTCACTCTCAGGTGAAAAGAAGCGGCTGGCGACTCCACGTGTATCGGAGGAGGCAGGAGCAGCGACCAGGACGGCTCAGGGAGCAGGTTGATTGGCCAGGAACAACTGGGCAGAAAAAAAGGGGGGAAACATCCAAAAAATAAATAAATAAGCGAGTAAAAAGCCAGGCCACGGTTACTGGTAAGAACAGTAATTTTGCCCGGACACTTAACCTGACTGTAATACAGGCATGTTTCCTCCTCCCTCTGACTTGCCCGACCCCCTTCCTTCTTCGACATGACCTCATGACCACCAGGGAACAATAGCTGGAGAAGGCTCATGCAGGCCGCTGTCAATGGAAAGGTGATGAGTGAGTGAGCGTGTCCTAACCATTTGCTTGTTTGTCCTTTCAGACTACAGTTATCCCTGCAATCATCGTAGGGTTCAAGGGCCCCCTTTGGCTTCCGCACTACTGCACATAGTCCATGGGCCAGACGATATTTCGGTACACTCAAGGTGGCAAAACTTACTTATAATTTTTGAAAGGATCCATGTCTGTAGATGATATTTTGG
This sequence comes from Lampris incognitus, assembly GCF_029633865.1. Lineage (NCBI taxonomy): Eukaryota > Metazoa > Chordata > Actinopteri > Lampriformes > Lampridae > Lampris > Lampris incognitus. The sequence goes on from NC_079211.1 coordinate 109,929,503, forward strand.
TATGATAACCATTCCTGAGTGGCAGCTGTATCACAGTTATCAGCTCATGAAGTTAACCACCCGCTAAACTAAATTGCATTTTAGACGCTGGTGCATATCCTGGTTTAGCCTCATGGTCAGGACATTTTTCAATGTTCTATAATATTGTCTTTGGTATCATTTTAAAGGGGACCTTCTTAGCTTTCATTCAAGCCCTGTTGTGGATATTTCTCACAAATATAGAGGTCACTTGAGCTCTTCAACCCGTCAATAACACACATCTTTCTGCAATTTTCGCCTAAACTATATACTTTCTTTTAGCCCTGTGGCATCTAGGAATATCAGGGACACAAAACACAAAAACTGGAATACTCACAGGACTGTAAAGATTCAGAAAATGTATAATATACCCATACTATTTCATTGTGTGAGGTGATTGTGAGCCTTAAATGAGAACTAGACCAAAGCCAGTTAGGTCACAAACTGGTCTCTATACATTTGTTTAAATACACAATCAAAATACATGATAAAAAGGAATACCATAGTGAGGTAATGAACTATTTTAATATTTTAAACAACATTGACATTTACATATACTTAGTCAATGATACATGTAATCCCATATCATTAGTGGGTATATGTAATGGTAATGGGTAGGGTAATGGGTATATGTGAATATGGCTACATTATTGTTATCAAGCTCTGGGTAACCAAGTCCAGAATCAACATCCTGTGCATCAATAGACTACTACCACAGTAATACCATCAGAATCATCACACTGTCATTCATCAAACTGCTCGTTTCTCTCATCATCTGACTCCCCAAGTTCAAAGTCCAGTTCTGGACCATCCTGCTGTTTTTGGTTACTGCAGGTCTGTAACCTGCACATGTCTGTGCATGGAAGTCCATTTGACAGGCACATGCAGCTTGGCATTTTGCATGAATACACACACTTGCATGTTAGCATTTCCAAGACCACATCTGGTGCAGGTGGGGAGCGCATCCAGTAAATGGCCAGCTTGCCTTCATCGTCTGTCCATCCATACTCAGTAGGGCTTGGCACCACAGGGTTAGCCTGCAGACAGCACTTCCATATTGCTGCCTGATAGTTGGCTCGTTGAACATGCATAAAGAGACAGTCTCTACATGGTGGCAGCTGGCTGGACTCAACCTCTCCCCTTTTGGTGCAGAAGAGCTGGTAACACAGTTTGTTCACCTCAGCAGTGCTGCTATTAGCAACATACATCCGACAGGTGAACTGCTCAATTTTCTGGAACAGCTCATCACTCACATTCCATGTCTGTCCCAGTTGACTAAAAGTCTCTTGGCAGGAAGTGTGCTTTCTCACTATCTTCAGGGCATTCAGCTTCCCTCGACCAGCGAATGCACTGACAGTGTCGCAGCCTGTGAAGGCATGTAAGCCAATTAGGCTGTCACAGATGCTGTCTCCAAGTGAACTTGCCAGTTTGGTGATGTCGACAAACCGTGTGCGGTTCTGAGTCCCACACTTCTGGTAGATGGGACAGGTGATGTCCTTCTGGAAGCCAAGACAAAGCACCATGACATCAGTGTCCTCAGCTGTGATGATAACTGACTTTGAGCCCGCATTTGCTGCATGCAATGCATGCAGGAGCAGACGGGTGTCAGCTTCTTCATGTGTGGAGTGCAGTTCTGCTGCTTCCTCACACCCATCTTCTGTCAACTTGTAGCAGGTTTCCTCACAGGTCATGTACAACACCTTGCCATGCAGCATAGCTCTGTATCGTGGGAGTTTCCACTCTTCCACCAGAAACTTGATGAGACTGGTCTTGTTGGAGGAACTGCACAGAAATTTTCTCCACTGCTGGACGTGGTGTCCCCCTGCAAGATTCTTGTACTGGAGAGTGATGTCTCCACCCCGGTTCAGTCGGTCAGCATCTTTGATCGAAGTCTGGTGATAGACATCAAAAACAACATCAATCCTCCCACTCTGTGCTCCCTCATGGAGGACCTGGGTCAAGGCTGACTCTGCCACCTGTGCAAAGGTTTTGTTGTTGCCATTCATTTTTTGGACCAGGCTCATCCCATCAATGATGGAAGTAGATGGGATTGGGATGTCTTCTGCAGGAGATACATTCTTTTCAAGCTCTCTGGCAAGTGCAGCCTTGTTTGTTTTTCGTAAGGACCCATCAGCATTTGCCAGTGCCCATGGTAGTGGGCCCAATGGGTAGGCAAGGACATCCTTCAGATTCACCTTCCTGCTTTCAGCCACCAGGATCATGTGACTGAAAAGGTTTCTATCTGCCTTCAGAACCACATCCTGTGCTTTCTTTCCATGAGCTTGTTTTGTTCTGACATTGGAGAATGTTTTCAGACTTTGCTTGGTCATCTTGTCGTGGAATTTCCCAGGTGGTGGGTCTGCATCTAACCTTGTTTGCTGGAATGCTTGGTAGGCCTCTTCTCCTTTCTCAAGAGCTCTCAAGAGATCTATGGTCACATCAGGTGGAGCCATGTTGCCAGTGGAGAGGCTAACCAAATCAATCTCATCAGGGGACATAGGATTGAGCCAGTTATTCTCCATAAGGTCCATGAGAGACTGGACATCTGCTTCATCTCTCTTGATCCTTGGACTCTGTAGATCTGGATGAGACCATTTGCACCTGCCTTGACCTGTCAGGTCTCTCAGCTGTCTGAGGTACATGCTTCTATACTCAGCTGTGAGATAATATTTGGTCACAGCTCCTGGCTTCAAGCTGAATCCCTTTGTCCCTCCAGCTGTTTGGGTGTCTTTGTTCACCGTTTCTTCTATAGCTTGGTCAACAGGGATTCGGCCAAAGGGATTGGTGGAGCCCAGTTGGACTGAGAAGCCTCCTTCCATGAATTCTGTGTACACATCTGGGTGTGTGATGGGCAGCTCAGACATCTGGACGTAGTAGTAGGGGAGGTAGCGTGCATAATTCATCCTGTCATAAGCAAAGCACCATGGGATCATTGCTCGAATGCTAGCCAAGTGTAGCATCCAGTCTCCCTCTCTGGATGCTCGGATGAGCCCCAACAAGATTTCAACCATGTCCAAATAGGACATCCAGAAGTTCGAGAGGCTGCCGTTTCCACCTCTAAGGAGCTCACGGTAGACTTCAAATAGATCCATGATGCGTGTACAAGAGCTGTTCTCGAGGACCTCCTTCAAAGCATGTTGTGAGACTTCTTTCCCAAGGCTGTCAATGGTCTTCAGTGTCTCATTCAGGTGAACCATGTCATTCCTGTGAGTTTCTTCCAACCAGGACAGGAAACCATTCAAGGTCAGTCGCATGAGAGCCTCATACAGGAGCTTGTGTAGTCGCACTGCCCTGTTGTACTTGCGGCCATCCATAACACCAGCAATTGAGCCTTCTGCAATCATGCCAGACTCAATGCAGAGGTCTTTGAGTCCAGCATCTTGGAAACGCTTTCCTATTATTGCCAGCAGTGTGCAGATGGTGTGGAATACCCCAAGCCTAACGATGATATCATGGAACTTGTCATGGTGTTTCCATGTGATCTCGACAGCCTTCGCATACAGGGCTTGGTCAAAGACACAGATAATCTTCCTCAGGCCTAAGCACTGCATGATGCTCAGTGACTGGTTAAGCACCTCGTTGACAGTAGACATTTGTGTCGCTGGAGCATTGATGGTAGGCAGATAGCCTATATTGTCGGGGATGACCGTCATCTCTCCTCGAGTCAGGAAGCCTGTCCAGCTGCTGACTGACTGTTCTTCTTGTTGGGGCATGCGTGCTAGGACCCAAAGAAGGTTTTTCTCTCTGGCAAGCTTAGTATTGGCTGCAGTATCGGCATCTGACTTTTTGCTTTGTGGTGGCCCTACCCGTTGTCCAGCATTGTAAGTTGGTAACATTGGTGGGGGTCCATCAATGCTTCCCTTCTTTGTTTTGGGAACAGTGGGCATGGGTTGGACAGGAAGTGGGTTGACTGGCTTTGCTTGCACAGCAATCCCATTGACTCTGTGAGATGTTCCCTCACCACTGACAGTTTCTTCAAGACGGTCGATATTGTCCCTGGCTAAAGTTGTGAATATGCCAGGATGGATGTTAGCTGGAAGGGCAATGCCACTCCCTGATGATGAGAGTTTCTGGAGACACAGGGCAGTGTTGATCTCTTCCATCTGTGAATAGGACACACTGTGACCAAGTCGGTTGAGGATGTTTATCAACTCTACATTTCCTGTCAACAATTTGACACTGAATGGCAGAACAATGTGCTTGGAAGGCTTGGTATTTCCACATGTCACTGCATATACTATGTCATGGCCAAATGACTGCAGAAGGCACTGCACTCTCTGGGATGCATGATCAGGATCATTTGAGCCTGTGAGTAGAGAGTACAGGAAGATAATGAGCGACTCTGGAATGGTAGGACATTCTGCTTCTGGTTTGACTTCAGGCGGCCAGGTTTGAGGAACATCTTGACTTTTAATGTCTGCTCTCAATTTGATGGCTGCTTTGGCTATAACATCTTGTGCACTGACACTTTTCAGGGTCTGCAGCTCCCTTTTGAGAGACTGATTTTCTTTGGCAAGTTCCCTCATGGACAAGTTATCGGGATAGAGGAAGAATTTTCCTTTCTCATCAGGGAATATCTGCAAGGCTCCAGCAAACTCACTCTCCAGGTTTCGCCTTATGTGCTTCTTGGTTGATTCCTTGACTTGGGCAATGCCTTGGGAGTTCATTGAAGCTACCAGTCTAGAAGAGAGATCAGTCATTGTCATCACTTGAGGATTGCCAAAAAGCTCCATCCTGATGAAGAGGAACAGCTCATTGTATGCCTTATTCACAGCAGCTTCATACTGGGCTGCAGCATCATCATCTTCATTGCTGGCAACCTCTCCTTTGGAAACCTCTTCTTTGGTGTAAAGTCTATAGCATGACCTGTGGTAGTGCCCTTCAGCTGCTACAAGGTCTCTACTCACAATGGCAAGTATTCTGCTGTCCCTTTTCTTTGTGGCTGCACTCCTGATCTTTGCATCAGCTCGCAGTTCTCGACACTGCACCAGTACTTCTCTCGTATTCTGTCTCTTGGAATATTTGCTGTTTTTCTGACAAAATATGCACTCTGCATCATAAGTCCTAGATGTACTTGGAGCATGTCGAGCTACTCTCTTAGATTGTTTCTCTTCAGCAGAGACACAACTTTTCTTTTCTTTTGCAAGGAGGCCATCAAGAATTTGCTTCATAGTGAAGATACTGCGACACTTTCTGTGGTAGTAGATTGCTGGAATCTGTCCCTCAGCAATGTCTTTTGCCAGTTTCAAAACTGGTGCATGATTTCGTATCTGAGCTGCCCTGAGCAGAGTTCTCCATGAGTCGACACTTTGTAGTGAAACCAGCTTATCTGTATCATCAGAACAGTGGATAATGCACTCCACCCGTGGGCGCTTTGGTATTGGGTAAAAACTTGCTTGTTCACCAGTGGCCATATTCAGTCAGTTTTCACCTGCCACATACAAACAAATACATGTAACTTAGGTGTATGAACACTACTAAAACAAAGTTTAGTTTGCTTCACCAGCGTCATATTACCATTATTTATCTTACATAGCCACAAATAGAGACATTACCTAGTTGCTATGCAACAGCTGTATTTTATCCACATGAGGCCGCTAAAATCAACACAAGATGAAAGTTCCTCGTAGCCACTTTAACTAATCATATTAACATATACATTAAAAGAACATGCTAACATTGTGGGAAATTAGCTTACAATCTTCTCCAGAGTGAGACAAGAAGATAGATACCAGTTTCCTCTATATGTGTTTAGTAGAAAGCTATCTGGCTGCACGTTAGCCTAGCTTAGCACAATGAATGGAAGTACACAGTACTGGTTATCCTTGGTTGTTGGCCAACTAAGAACTGTCCCAGAGTTTAAGCTAGGCTAATCAGTACCAGGGGTGTTGAAATGCTATATTTGTAAAAATCTGGGCAAATACACAATCGTGAGAGGCACAGAAACAGGTTTCCTGAAAGAAAAATGAAATAGCTGCTCATTTGGAAAGGTAATCATGTATTATTTTACTTCTGTTAGTGTACCAAATAAAATGGCACCAGTGAAGTTGTGTCACCTTGGGTGATATCGATATCTGGTCTGACCCATGGACTAACTGGCTTTGGTCTAGTTAGTTTCTTAGTAATAGTGCCCTTCTAATTTAAGGTTCACAATCACCTCACACAATGAAATAGTATGGGTATATTATACATTTCCTGAATCTTTACAGTCCTGTGAGTATTCCAGTTTTTGTGTTTTGTGTCCCTGATATTCCTAGATGCCACAGGGCTAAAAGAAAGTATATAGTTTAGGCGAACATTGCAGAAAGATGTGTGTTATTGACGGGTTGAAGAGCTCAAGTGACCTCTATATTTGTGAGAAATATCCACAACAGGGCTTGAATGAAAGCTAAGAAGGTCCCCTTTAAAATGATACCAAAGACAATATTATAGAACATTGAAAAATGTCCTGACCATGAGGCTAAAACAGGATATGCACCAGCGTCTAAAATGCAATTTAGTTTAGCGGGTGGTTAACTTCATGAGCTGATAACTGTGATACAGCTGCCACTCAGGAATGGTTATCATACCAAAATATCATCTACAGACATGGATCCTTTCAAAAATTATAAGTAAGTTTTGCCACCTTGAGTGTACCGAAATAGGAAATTTTGGGCTCTGGCCCATGGACTAACATCTGGTTTGTTTGTTTGTGTGTGTCTATGTGTGTGTGTGTGTGTGTGTGTGTGTGTGTGTGTGTAGGGGAAGAGGCGATGAGGGACGAGTGACGACAGGAGGGGAGAAGGAAAGGGGGCGAGGCTGGCACAGTCTTCTGCCAGTCACAGTTTAATTGGATGATTGTTCACTTTGACCTCAGGCTCCCCGCTTCCACAAAGGCACACAAAACCTTCCCAGTATGGGCTATTAAGCAAGAAGAGGACAACAGAAATACTTCCTTTGGCTCTCTCTCTCTCTCTCTCTCTCTCTGCCACTCTGCTGTCCTCACCAGGAAGTGCAGTGTTCACCAGAAAATACAGAGTGCCACTTGCCACCAGTCCACTGTGAAGCTCGGCTGACAGGAAGCAGTGATCAGAGGATGGTGAAGTCCATCACGTCAGTTATTGTAACTGCAGCCCAACCGCTTCAGCAGAGACCATTCAACTTCTTGGTATGCTGGCCTTGATGATGTCATCAATGCGGGGGTAAGGGGGGGGGCGCATACGTTGGCATGTTTCCTGCTAAGTCAGCCACAACAATGATGAGAAGCGTATGAACGAAAGGGAAACAAGAAAATGTTTCAAAGAAACGCGAAAATCACATTTAGTCTGATTTGCTTCTGGCTAGCAAGAGCGCAACAAAATCTCCCCCAGATTCATCAGAGGCAAATCTCCACTTGACCCAATGGAGGCTATCCAGCCAGAGATTTACAGCTGAGCATGGCTTGGGCAGAGGCCTAGTTTTCTCTTGGGGACTGAGGGTGGGGTGGGTTTTCAACACACACTGCGAGTCCAACGGCTAAAGAGTTACTGAGCGTTTACGTCAGGTCCCAAGGCAGTGGGACCAGATAGGCTTTTCGCCATTCTCGCCAAAGCAGAAAGGTGACATCACCTTAAAAAGCATGACGTCACCCAGGAAAGCAGAGGGATAGATGGTTGTCAGTGGTAACACCACCTCGGGCCCACAGTGCCCGGTAGACCACCAAGCAAAGGCTCGACCGACGCACCGGTGAATTATGCATCACGACGACACTTAAAGGAAATGAAAAACAGGCCCGGCAACATGGTCTAGAACCAGTGAGCAGAAACCCGCTGTCATGTAAAGCTGTGAGACACACAAGCGCTTTTGGGCAGGCGGAGGAAGCACCCAAAAATAGATCACAGTGGCACAGTGTATTACCTCACTCACCCACTCACATCAGCAAACGTGTCCATCACAGTCACGCACCATAAGCCACGCTGACATGCCCTCACTCCACTGGGCCGGCGGCCCATACTGTAGCTGCTCAGCAGGACGCACATACCGGGGGGGGGGGGGACTCGACACAACGGAGGCGAACTGGGAAACAATGACACGACTCTCAATTTTTAAAATGGCCCCTTATTACAGCAGAACATGTGGCTCTAAAAATACTGCCGCCTAAACCCTCTCCCTCGCTCTGCCGAGCTAAATTAAGCCCCACGACCCGTGGGGGGTGGGGAGAGATGAAATAAGTCAGCCGTCAGCCATGGTGATGTCTCTCCATGTGACGATGACGGTCGCACATAAACTCCACCGAGCCTCAGCGGCGGCCTAGTCATGAAAGGGGGTGGGGGTGGGGGCGGGATGCGGGAGCTTGCAGCTTCACAGCGGAGCTGGAGACAGATGTAGCCGGACACAATGGGGGTTGGAGGGTGGAGAAGGAGGGGCCGAGTCATGGTCACAGCTGCAACTTTGCCAGAGGACTGGAGGCGCGTTTCTAACATGGGGCTGTAATTAAGTTGCACGGAGGCTGACTTGCCAAGGTTTTAGTATGTTTGACGAAAACAATAAGGAGGAGGAGAGCAGTCCATGTATTGCACAAGATGCCGTGGCATGCTCCACAACCAATCTGTACTCCATTTAGGTCTATAACACACAAATATGTGCAAGTTAAACAATTTTATGCCAGATGCCATGCCGGCTAAAATCCTGTCAAAAACATCATTAGCCTTCCATGTGCTTTCATATACTTTGACATGTGCATGCGGACACCAGCCTATGTTTAGAACACCGCAATAAAATATTTCTTAACACCAACAAATAGTTTGTGCACTCAGTGACAGCTGCGCCCTAGCACTACCTACCAAAAGCTCAGAGTCTCGAGAGTAATCCGTTGGGTCGGATGCTGAGCATTCCTTCGAGTGCAAGGAGGTGAACGGGCAGATGAACAGCAGAGGCAGCACACTCACAGAGGAGTCATGCGCTGATGAGACGTCTGGCCAGCCGTGGCGTCCCCTCTTCAGAGACGGAGTTCAACAGACCCAGGCTGTGACTCAGGTGCACGCCAGCTGCTAGGCCGTGACTGGATCGTTTTCACATTCTTCCCGGTGACTCCCACCATGGCGCAGATTGGCAAATGCACAGTTTCCATCTGGCTCAGCAGCAAATGGAGACGTTTCTGCCCATGCCTCTGGCCCGTAGGCCTAAACGTACCAGCTGATTACACTATGAGAAAGACCAGCAGTAGCCTACATGCTTAGGAACATGGGAGAATAGATGAATGGGGATGGATGGATAGTAGGTCCTGGGTACAAAAACTTCTGCAAGGCCCAGAAGGAGACATTAAAAAAAACAAGAGTGACAGGTCAACTTTATTTGTATAGCCCATTATCACAAATTACGAATTTGCCTCAGGGGGCTTTACAGTAACACAACATCCTGTCCTTAGACCCTGACATCAGATAAGGAACAACTCCCTAAAAAAAAAAAAAAAAAAAAAACCTTTAACAGGGAGAAAAAATAGCAAGAAATCTCAGGGAGTGCAACAGAGGAAGGATCTCTCGCCCAAGACGGACAACGTACAATGGATGTTGTGTTTACACAATTAACACAATACAACATTGAAAGAGGATAACAGAATCATAAGGTATATGAGGAAAATGGTGAGGACCTATCGTGTGATGACGGGTGAATGTAGTAGTGACTATGCACTGGGATAGACACCACAGGCTGATTAAACAGGATGCTACTACTGCTGCTGCTACTACTAACTGCACTGTAATCTTGTTACCAAACATCTGGAGTAGGTCTGTCCTCCTCATCTTCGCCAGTTTCACGCAACCAGGAGGATCTCTGCGGCAGTGCGGAGAGTTCGCCGTCTTTCAAAATCATCATTAAAAGTAGGACGCATGAGCACATCTGCTTGAGGATGAGGCTCTAGCTCAGAGGAAGGTGGGGCGTGGGGGTGGCAGGGTGAAACATAATTCTCCTCGTCATCCTCAGACAGCGTTCCTGTATTAGACATGCTAAACCAGATCACTGCAGAACATTAAGCCTGACAGCAGCACTTTAATATTTGATATGCTCTGCCGCTGTGACATAAACCTCCAAAGTGCCACAGCGCCCGGCTAAACTGACAATTCTCTAATATATTTTTCAGAAGTCAGCCTGCTGTCACATGGAATGGGAGAACAGTAGACTTCATTTTTCAGCTGTATTTGGGAGGGGGAGGGGGGACTGGTGCCTTCAACAGGTTGCCTTGAACGCTAAAATAGAGCCTGTAGACTTTGTTTTCCTCCCTTTTTGCAGAAAAAACAATCTTTAACTTCACCAAAATCTGACAGGACGCGGAAGCGGGGCAGGCTAAGCTAACTGCTAGCCCATGCAGACCAGCAGTTCCAATAACACTGAGGGCGGTCTGGCGGCAGCCTCGCCTAGCGTTGACCGTGTTTTAGTGTCGCTTTGTGGCGTGCGGGGAAGTGTGTCGAAGGTGTCTGGCTGGGAGAGCTGCTGTTGGATCAGCTGGGGGAGCCTAGTATGCTGCGTCCGGAGGGCCCAGGGACCACGGCCCTGACCGGCGCTGCACCCGAGGAGGAAGCACCGAGGGCGGTCTGACAGGGCGCGGAAGCGGGGCAGGCTAAGCTAACTAAGCTAACTGCATGGGCTAGCTAACCGCTAGCCCATGCAGACTGGCAGTTCCGACGGTCATCCTGGCTGGTGCTCGCTCTCCTGGACAGTGGAATTTTTGGAGTGTGTTGCACTGAGTGGACTGTGTTGTTTTGCTTTGTTCTCTCTGTTTTATGTGGTGTCAGTTTTGGGAAATTTGGGATTTGTGTTTTTGTCTTTTGTGTCACGCTGCTGTGGGCTGGGGGAAACGGCATTTAGTTTCTTTTGTGTACTACATGAAACAAATGACAATAAATTGTCCCCGATTCCTGTTCCTGAAAATGTCATTACATCTGAATGTCTGTCTCGCAGATAATGTATGGTGGGCAGAACACGAGCACAGCCAGTAAACTCATCATTGGCCTTGGTAGCCAGTAATAAGTCATACGGGCACCGCCGGTGGACCTGCCACGGTTCTTCAAGAGCAGTCAGGGTACAAAGCTGTTAACTTTGGCATCCATATGACCCTGGACAAGGTGTGTGTGTGTGTGTGTGTGTCTCTGGTGAGAGAATCTCTTGCAGGATAATAGCTTGGGCAGAGGGGACCCTCCTTTGAAAATGGTTATCAGTTCTAATTAAAAGAAACCCCAGCACTCTACACTACACACTGGCCTGTGCGCCTTCTGGTGCTTCTTAAATTAGACAATTCAGGATTCATCCGAGAATGAAAAGACATTGTGTTAGGCGCTACATTGCTTCACAACAGCTATAACGCAGGAGCTACATTAGGCATATGGAGGTCACCATCACTGACCATCATGAACACCGCACGAGGACGGCACAGAAAGTGCACAGGGAAAAAGAGTGGCCGTGATGAGAGACGCAAAGCCCCCCCCATCTCTTTCTCTCCTTTATATCTCAAAACTTTATTTACACCCAGATTATCCAAAGCCCTTTACAGAACAGACTATGTGTAAGTCTGTAGTCGGGGCTCACCAACCCCCTTCATCTGGTGTCAGGTCTACTGGCTAAAGCTGCTACCCAACCCGGCCTGCTTTGTCTGACAACCGCATCAGCCACTTGTCAAGAGCAGCTGATGTGACCTTACCCCTGTGGATACATCGGCACTCTCTCTCGCTCTCTCTCTCTCACACACACACACACAGACATACATACAGAGACATATAGATAAAGAGATTTGTACAACATTATGAGTAAAAGCCTGGCCTATGCATTTATAATCTCTTACGTGGCTCCATAAAAACATGCAACTTTGAGCAATACGCTGTTCGGCACTGCCCGTGCCTCTCTTCAAGGAGAAGGTGAGGTTATTATCATGTAGCATACATTGACCCAGCCAGTCCATAAAGATATGTCTGTGGTTTAACAAACAGATGAAAGCGGGTTAAGGACTTTAGAATTTGTCCTACATGCAGAAGGACAGTCTGCAAGTTACGTGGCCAAGAGTTGATGAGCAGCGCGACCTCCGGGTGTGTTTTTGTAGTTCAGTCAGTGATCCGAAGCCAACGCGGTTGTTTACTGATGAAATGATCTAACATTGTTCCGACTATACAAAACACACATACGCAAATTCCAAAGCAGGTCATCAGTAACTATAACCTGGGCTGTCTTGGTAGTGACTGGCCCACCTCTAGACTACAACTATTGCCCTTTCCTCATGCAAAGGCATCTGTTCCAGTTATCCACCCATGGATTAAACATTTATTTAAGACTGTAAAATTAATCTACACTGTCACACTTACACACCTAACTGCCCTATACACCATTAACCCCAGTGAGATGAGTGCACCCATGAGGAACTGGAGCGCTGTCCATCTCCTCTGTGACTACTGTCCATCTCCTCTGTGACTAGTGTCCACCTCCTCTGTAACTAGTGTCTATCTCCTCTGTGACTAGTGTCCATCTCCTCTGTGACTAGTGAGCTGGATGACCACACTTGATCCTGATGGTAAAGGTGAACGGGAGACGGGGAATAAGCATGAAAACAACGAAGCTCCCTTTCAACAAAAAACTTAAGTATAGGATCAATACTGTAGACTTAAAAAAGACAGTATGGTTATAAACATAATAGCAAACTGATCTGAATAGAACACGTGACATGTCATGGATAGACTGCCTGACAATCTTCAGAAATTAAAGAAGTACCAACTCCGCGTCTGTTGGCGCGTGCACACACGCACGCACGCGACATCGACCCCGTTTACACTTGGTTTTAAAAATGCGTTTTGGGCGATCGGATCACAAGTGTAGCGCGAGACACATCGCCGTCTACAACTGTGTCTACCATGCGTCTCCAAATGCGTCCTGCTGACCACTTGTGATCAGATTTCGTTACTCCGAGGAAGAAGATTTTGTTACTGTACGTCACTTCCGCTACAAGGTCAAAGGGGCTCAGTCAAGCGCCAGATTTGCCGACTAGCTGTGAAAAAAATAGCCAATGTTTGAAGATGTTTCAAGCACTAACATACATGTACGGACTATTGCAACTGTTGAGATTGACAGGACAAAGTAATTTGTGACTTGCAAAACAGCGCAGGACAAGGTGAAAAAGGAAGAATGTTGGTAAAGCAATGGCTTTCGCCAAGACAACCACCACATCCTGCACCGATGACGTATTTCCGGTTACGCCCCTGTCGGGGACGCATCAGGGCGCATTAGCGTTTACAATACAAGAGATATGTGGTCAAATGCGTCCCAGACCACCTCGGTAAGTGGTTTGAGTAACCGATCCACAAAACGTTTTAGTGGTCATTCACACTTGTATTTAGTGCTGCCCACTTGTGATCCGATCGCAAAAAAAAAAACGCATTTAAAACCAAGTATAAACGGGGTCATCACGTCAGGTCAGCTTGGGTTTTGGCGTTCATCTCGCTATCTAAAGCTGCCATTTCCAGCGCGTCGTGTTAACCTACACTACCGTTCAAAAGTTTGGGATCACATTGAAATGTCCATATTTTTGAAGGAAAAGCACTGTACTTTTCAATGAAGATAACTTTAAACTAGTCTTAACTTTAAAGAAATACACTCTATACATTGCTAACGTGGTAAATGACTATTCTAGCTGCAAATGTCTGGTTTTTGGTGCAATATCTACATAGGTGTATAGAGGCCCATTTCAAGCAACTATCACTCCAGTGTTCTAATGGTACAATGTGTTTGCTCATTGGCTCAGAAGGCTAATTGATGATTAGAAAACCCTTGTGCAATCATGTTCACACATCTGAAAACAGTTTAGCTCGTTACAGAAGCTACAAAACTGACCTTCCTTTGAGCAGATTGAGTTTCTGGAGCATCACATTTGTGGGGTCAATTAAACGCTCAAAATGGCCAGAAAAAGAGAACTTTCATCTGAAACTCGACAGTCTATTCTTGTTCTTAGAAATGAAGGCTATTCCATGCGAGAAATTGCTAAGAAATTGAAGATTTCCTACACCGGTGTGTACTACTCCCTTCAGAGGACAGCACAAACAGGCTCTAACCAGAGTAGAAAAAGAAGTGGGAGGCCGCGTTGCACAACTGAGCAAGAAGATAAGTACATTAGAGTCTCTAGTTTGAGAAACAGACGCCTCACAGGTCCCCAACTGGCATCTTCATTAAATAGTACCCGCAAAACACCAGTGTCAACATCTACAGTGAAGAGGCGGCTGCGGGATTCTGGGCTTCAGGGCAGAGTGGCAAAGAAAAAGCCATATCTGAGACTGACCAATAAAAGAAAAAGATTAAGATGGGCAAAAGAACACAGACATTGGACAGAGGAAGACTGGAAAAAAGTGTTGTGGACGGATGAATCCAAGTTTGAGGTGTTTGGATCACAAAGAAGAACGTTTGTGAGACGCAAAACAAATGAAAAGATGCTGGAAGAATGCCTGACGCCATCTGTTAAGCATGGTGGAGGTAATGTGATGGTCTGGGGTTGCTTTGGTGCTGGTAAGGTGGGAGATTTGTACAGGGTAAAAGGGATTCTGAATAAGGAAGGCTATCACTCCATTTTGCAACGCCATGCCATACCCAGTGGACAGCGCTTGATTGGAGCCAATTTCATCCTACAACAGGACAATGACCCTAAACACACCTCCAAATTGTGCAAGAACTATTTAGAGCAGAAGCAGGCAGCTGGTATTCTATCGGTAATGGAGTGGCCAGCGCAGTCACCAGATCTGAACCCCATTGAGCTGTTGTGGGAGCAGCTTGACCGTATGGTACGCAAGAAGTGCCCATCCAACCAATCCAACTTGTGGGAGCTGCTTCTGGAAGCGTGGGGTGCAATTTCTCCAGATTACCTCAACAAATTAACAGCTAGAATGCCAAAGGTCTGCAATGCTGTAATTGCTGCAAATGGAGGATTCTTTGACGAAAGCAAAGTTTGATGTAAAAAAAATCTTATTTCAAATACAAATCATTATTTCTAACCTTGTCAATGTCTTGACTCTATTTTCTATTCATTTCACAACATATGGTGGTGAATAAGTGTGACTTTTCATGGAAAACACAAAATTGTTTGGGTGATCCCAAACTTTTGAACGGTAGTGTACCTTAGCGCGTTTTTTTTCTATACATATGACGAAAGAAAAGACGAAAAGAGGACCTTGCTCAGAGGCGTTAAAATATCAACAGTCGTAATGATTACCGCAGACAAGCGAATCGCGTTTATCTAAGATGTTAGAGAAAAGAGAAAAAACACCGTGTGGTTCAAGATGCGTTAAAGAAAGAAACGCTCGGGAGATGGAAATGGACGTCCGGATGATTGAGACGAGAACCGTGAAGGTGGTGTGAGGAAACACCGCGGTCCTGTGTAGTACACGTTACGTCGCTTTTATCAACTCGATGAGCCATTGTGCTTCTCACAGATGGCAGCGAGTAGTATAGGTGGTGAGAGCTCGTACCTCGTGTACACACACACACACACACACACACACACACACACACACACAAACGCACTGTATGTGATGCAATGGAAGGGACTAACAGAGCTTAGCCTTGTTATCGTGGCAGTTGTCTTGCATAAACTGCCAAGTTTGCGTTGCCTTAACGGAACGTATTTTGCCCCTTGAACCCCACCACTCCTGTCCGCTTTTATTCCATTCTGTCACTTATTCGCTCTACTTATACTGGCGAGAAACAAAACGGGGTCCCCCTCCGTCACCCCGAGATACAAACAGGTCTCCTCCGTCACCCCGAGATACAAACAGGTCTCCTCCGTCACCCCGGGATACCAAACAGTCCACCACGGGTCGATTTAAACAGGTGTAGACAACGGACAACCTGTCAACGCTTCTTTGCGCAGTTCAGCCAGATCTACGCACTTCACCTATCTGCCGTGCCATCCCATCACCTCTCCAGAACGTTTCCAACAACAAGCTGCCCTTTTTAGCGTCAGCTGTCCACCTGCACACTTAACTGGAGGAAACGTCGAGCCGTGTAGCGGTCATTTAAAAAAAACAACAACAACAACTTGAATGTAGAAATCCTCTCTATACCCAAACCGGGACACTTTGTGGCTTTTGCCTCAACATAGCTTTTAGCTCCGTTGAGCCAAGAGGAAGTGTCATATCTGCCGAGGGCGCGATGCCAGTAAAGCTACACCGACGTGGGGCAAAACAAACATTATTGTTGTTATCGTGGAACAAGAAAAAAAAACACTTACCGCCGAAATTCTCTCCGCTGCGGGGAAACGAGCGCACGGAAACGGCATTTAATCCAACTCTGAAGACGTCGGTGACTTTCCAAAGTGCTGTCAGTCAGTCAGGACTTCCTGAATGAGTCGCGTCGTCTCTCCGACTAAGCGGCTCCGGCGGTCCAGCCCCTCGCTCGCCGTGTTTGACAGCTAGTTTGACAGGCGGAAATAAGTTGTGTGTCGGGCGGCGAGGCCCCGCCGGAACATCGACGCTCAACACAGATCCGATATGTGCTCGCTTCACATTAAACACATACCAAAATAACAATGGTTTGCAAGTATTTTTTTTATGTTCTGACTGACAAATGCGAATATGCAACGTGCGATATGCACTCCGCCCTACAGCCCCGAATCATTCCCACAATAGAAATATAAAAGCATATAGTAAATAGCCCGCGCCTTATTTCTGTCGAAATTCATTAATGGTACATGTATTGAGCTCTCCTTGTTGGGTTGCAACTTAAGTGATGTCAGCGCTTCCAGAATTTACTAAATGCAACCCTGCCACCTGGTGGTGTATTTCTGCACAACTGTACAGGGCCTGTTGTATTCATTGACCTAAAGAAAGGCTGCTTCATATTTGTGGGGAGAAAAAGCGTTGTCCGCAATGCATACATTGTTAAAATTAGTATATATACTATAGAGGCATGGCTCAGGACTCGCGCGGGTCGTCTAGCAATCGGAAGGTCGCTGGTTCGACCCCCGGTTCCTGCGGAGAGCGTGTCGAAGTGTCCTTGACACTGAACCCATAACTGCTCCTGATGAGCAGGCTGGCGTCTTGCATGGCAGCCTCCACCATCAGTGTATGAATGTGAGGCATACATTGTAAAGCGCGTTGAGCGGTCGATAGACTAGAAAAGCGCTATTTATATACTATTTATATACCATTTATATACTGTCAATCTGCATTTCTGCAACTGCATCGTCAGTTATTGTGTAGCTGCTATTTATCAGCCTGAAAGGCCAACAGTTGCTGAAAATTGTTATCTTTGTGTCAATTTTTTTGTATGTTATATGACTGGAAAGTTTTGTTTGTTTTTTTTTGCTTTAACAGGCCATTTTGCACTGTGGTGGGACTTATAGGTTAAAAGTCAAGGTCTGAGAGCAACACAGAACGATATTGTTACTGTTAGAGTAGCAGCTACACCGTTGA